>NW_015113245.1:160819-170062 GCF_001443285.1 Poecilia latipinna | reverse complement strand
ATGTTGTCGTTCAAGATAACGGATAACAAAAAAAAGTCTAGGGCGACCTGCCGCCCTGACACCAACTCACACACATCTTCATTCACAGTCTTACTTGTAAATCGATTTTTCTTTGCTTGAACGTTTTGATGTTAGCTTGTCGATGTCTCAGTTTTATTCTCTGGGAAAATCAATAAGCAGCTTGAGGTGACTCTGCTGCTCTCTAGTGGCGAGAAGCCGTAATGTTGGCTGGTAACAATCGGAATGCATTGTGGGAGATGTAGTTTGTAGTCAATTCGTGCTCAAAACCTATTTTAAGTCAATCATGGACCTATAAAATGGTAGGGGGGTCGCATAAAATGACATGGCATGCCACATGTGGCCCGCGGGCTTTGAGTTTGACACATGTGCCTTACATCATGTTAAGCAATGCAGAAGCTTTGTCCTCACTAATGAATCTGCACTTAGGCTTTCCAAATGCTTGAAGTAGATTAAAATGTTTTTGATCACTCATAAAAAAACAGGGTTGCACATTCTACTAGACAAGATTATTTTACAAAATGCCCTTAATTTTTTTTACAATTAGAGCCATATAAAATACATTTGAAATAAGCCAACATTAATAAAAAAAAAAAAAAACAGATAAGAAACAGCTCTTAAAAGCAGAGCTTAAAGCTCCTAATCTTAGGGTTTGAGCAATTTCACTCTCTAAGGCTGTGGGCCACCACGGTTGAAGGTTGATTGTACAAACTCCCCTAAGTCATGATGAAGGAGTGCTGACCTAGCATGACTTCATAAAGGCAGTAAAATTATTAAGAGCATGTTTACTGCATCATAAAATAAAACCAAGCGCACAATTTACAGCTTTCATATAGTCAACATTAATTTGCTCTGGCATACTAAACCTTTATGCATTTTATCACATTTTTAATATATTTAGTAGGATGTCATGTATTTTTGTTGACCACATATTTTGTAAGTGTACAATTTGGTCAAAGCAAGAAGGCTTCATTTTTTTTCTTGACTTTTAATACCAACTGTACATTGTGATATTAGTAGCTGTCACTTCACTTTTGTAGCCTATTATTATTTTTTGTAACTTTTCTAATATGCATAAAGTTTCAGGTGCTGTTTTTATGCTCCAGTTGGAGCATTCCCCTGACGTACATATCCATAAAAAGAAAACCATTTTGAAGTGTTCCTAGAAGGGCAAAAAAAAAAGAGCACTTATTCACGTTTTTTTTTTTTTTTTTCTCACACTAGGGGACTGATGCCACGCACACTCGACAGCCAGATAACGCTAGAGAAGACTCCCAGCTATTTTGTGACCAGAGAGGCACCTCACCGCATCTCCAGCATGTCTCATGATACTAAGCTGATTGTTGTGGTACGAAACCCTGTCACCAGAGCCATCTCTGACTATACCCAGACTCTATCGAAGAAGCCTGACATTCCCACATTCGAAGAGTTAGCCTTCAAAAACCGAAGCCTGGGTCTTGTGGACACGTCTTGGAACGCCATTCGGATTGGAATGTACATCCTTCACCTGGAAAACTGGCTGCAGTACTTTCGACTGTCACAGATGCATTTTGTGAGCGGTGAGCGGCTGATAACGGACCCAGCGGGGGAAATGGGCCGTGTCCAGGACTTTCTCGGGCTGAAACGGATAATCACGGACAAGCACTTCTACTTCAATCGAACCAAAGGTTTCCCCTGTTTAAAGAAGCCCGAAAGCAGCAGCCAACCTCGATGCCTCGGCAAATCCAAGGGCAGGACTCACGTACAGATTGAGCAGGAGGTCATAGAACAGCTCCAGGAGTTTTATAGACCTTTTAACATCAAATTCTATGAGACTGTGGGACAAGATTTCAAGTGGGATTGAATGTACTTTGAACAAAAAGAGAGAGAACCGTCTATAAAAAATGCCTACCTCTGGAAACAAGTTAATTGAGAATACCTTTAAAATATATTTAACTGAATAATAAACAGAGTTCATACTATGATCAAATAAGTGGTATTAAGATTATAAATCTATAAATATGGGTTTATTCTGTGGGTCATCTGGGGAGAAGTGTAATTTATTTATTGATACATAAAATATATACCAAACAATTTTTCGTCTCATCAACATACCAATTAAATATTATTCAATCTACTTTAATGGATCAACTTATTTACCAAAAAAATGTCACAAAGCTTCCCCACCATTTGCCATCACCATCCACACAATCATGACGCAGCTGAAATATTTATTATCCAGATTCCTTATTTATTCATTATTTCCTCTGAAAATGATCTGCTGTCCTTACTATTAAAATGAGCACTCCACATGAAGTCACCCCATAATGTCAGATGAATAATAAAATCAGCCTGTCAGTTTTTTTTCTGCAGTTAAACTTGTTTTTATTGCAGACATAAAGTGTGGAAAACAGAATTGAAAAATACTGTGAGAATTAACAAATTAATAGGTTTAATCAAAGATCTCCTTTAACTTTTATATATATATATGTTTAAATTTTGGTGGACTTAAGTTTTTTTTCTGTGTTTGTATTCTTATTGTGATCATCAAAATAAAAGTCCTAAATACCATAAACATTTATTGGCAATACATTTTTTTCAGTAAGGCTGCATGGAAAAGACATATTTTATGGTGTCTTTTTAAGTATAACACCAATTTTTCAGAAATCTGACATTTTACACACATTTGCATACACACTCTGGTCATGACTGTTAAAAAATGTCTGGATACTATGATTGCAAAGTTGCTATTATTAAGCCTTTTATTTATGTCTATGTCAATAAATAACGTCATATTAATGATATTTTGCTGCTAGTTTAAAACTCTGACCGATCTCGCTTGGAATCCTTAGAGCACTAAAATGTCTTGCAATGATCATATGCAATCCTCCTTTCTACCTGATGAGATCATGACAGAGTGACTTCTCTGAGCTGGTTAGGACTAAATCAGCATAAAGTCTTAAGAGACAGATCGGAAAAATGACGTCCAGACACAAAAAAATGCACTAACCCAGCACTGAGTGAAAGCCGAATTAAAATAACAAAGCATGGATCAACTCAGTTAAAGTTTGGTTGTGAAATTGATTTCCATTAATTGTTGACTTTTTATTGTGTTCACATCCAGTATAGTCTTAAATTAAGCCCCGTTTTTGTCTCTATGCTTCTGCTGTAGAGAGCAGAACCCAGACTATGACAGAGAACAGCCAGCCAACTTGGGCATAGAGAACAGCTGTAAAGCCTGACAATCCCTCCAGCTAAAGAAGAAGAGCTGAGGGCAAAAATTCACGTTGGTTCCAAAAAAAAAAAAATAAAGAATTTTGAAATCTTTCCCAGTGTCTGCTGGAGACAGGCACTGCAGTGACAAGCAGGTATGGACGAGGGATGCCCAAGTTCAGTCCTAGAGAGTTGTTATTCTGCAATTTTTAGATGCGTCAATTCTCTAAACCACCAAATTCAAATAAACACTTTGTTACCAGGCCTCTGCAGAGCTAAATGGCATGCTTAGGGATTTCAGTCAATTGATATACACTGTATTGGAGAATAAATGTATCCAATAGATGCGGGATGTTAGCTCTACAAGACCAGGCTTAGTCACCTCAGGTCTAAAGGGTAGAGTTTAGGACCCGTTTGTTTTTTTTTCCATCAATGTGAAGAACCTTTCCAGGCTACCCATGCAAATTCTTTAGAAAAGCATATATTGGCTTCATAAATTACTGAATGACTTGAACTAAAATAGGCAGAATCAAAGCTTAAAGTTAGTCCCTGAAGTAAAACTGGGATGACAATATAACTTCTACACATAGAGTGAATCAAAAATGTACTTTTAAGTGACTATTCACCCATATCCCACCGAGAAGATTATATGAAACATACCGAATTACTGAGGTTGACAGTTTCCAGCGATCCTGTTAAAAGTTAAAATGTTCCTTTCCAAATGCTTCTCTGCATGTCTTGATGTCATTTTCGTTCGCAATCCTTTTTTTTTTTTTTTCCTTGACAGATTTAATGCTGTCACTGCTCTGAATGGCTCTCCGTGCTGAGCAGCTGCATTAACCTCTTGAGTTTTCACCCTGAAGCCAATCAGAGTTGTCATTAATGATTTCCGTCAACGCATCTTTGACAAGGAAGAGATGGGGAATTTCTGAAGGGGGTAATAATGGGTACAGTATCTGAAAAAAAAAAACAACAAAAAAAACAAAACAATAATGCTTCAGTAATAGTCTCAAACTATTTGCATGTGAATTTGCATTATAAGCTCAAAACTTGTCATGTAGATTCCTACAGCAAAATTGCACAAGACCTCTGAGTCAGGTTAGACTTTTCAGCATGTGGGTTTTATGTAAAACCAGAATATCTAACAGGACCATTTGTTAATAGTCCTCATGGGTCAAGACCCTAAACTGGGTCATCTTTTAATCATTTTAATAATAACAGCATGCTGATGATGATTTGCATTAACTTTCGAATTCAATATGCTCTAAACTGGAAACAACAAAACCATCTTAATTTAAGTGCATGTCCATTTAAAAAAAAGTTTAGAAAAATAATTAATTTTATATTAGCTTTTATATATATATATATATATATATATATATATATATATATATATATATATATATATATATATATATATATATATATATATAGCGCATAACTTTATATAAGAAATCAAGGGGATCAATAACAAAATCCAAAAAGTCAAGGTATATTTTAGGAGTTAAGATGCAACTACTAGAGCTAAGATCTTGTTCATGTGTCTTTTCAATTTTATTTATTTTTCCTTCTTGGGAAAAGTTAAGTTTCCAAGAGTCCTTATAATGCATTTGATTCAGGTGTGGTGAAACCAGAGTTTCCCAGCTCTGAATGCAAACACTTTCAGCTTAACATAGTTAACTTTGACATAGTTACATAAAAATAACTAATATTGCTCCATATGACCGGATTAAAAGAAGAAAACCACACAGACTGAAATGGGTGAAAACTAACACCAGTTTCTGTATGCCTGGGCTACTGCATGAAAGATTTCTCTGACTTTATCTATTCACGTTTCACTTTTACTGCTTAAGCCCCTGCTGCACGCCTTGTGAGTCCAGGCGCCTTATCCAGGCACGGTTAGACTAATGTGCTAATGCGACAATGTGACCCACCATATTAAGAAAATTGGGTATTCACTTGCTTTCCAACTGATGAACTCATGTCTGTTGGCCAACAGCAGTATTTAAACTGTCATTTGCGATATTCCTTATTAATATTTGATTAACCTGCCAGTGCTGTCTGCAGCTGGCTGCTACTTAGTGAGCCATCAGCAGACATACCAGTTTAGCAATAAGCTCAACCTTATCTCCGTTCAGTTAATTATAAGTTTTCCCCAAGAATGCTTAGGGCTGGATGACATGGCACTAAGGAAACTCTTCTCCCCCACACACACACCACATGACACTTAATGTATACTTTAATGTTTAATTAGCCCTATAGATGGCTTCTTTCTGTTTTAGTCATAAAACATCAGATGAATATTTTAGTCATTTTTTGTAAGTCCTATAGAGGATCATAGCATTATACTGAAATATATTTTTTGAATATTTTTCTAGGGCATTAAATCTAACACCTGCAATGCTACTTGTGTATATATATATTGTAATAACTCCTCATTATAAAGAAACAAAGGTTCAGTGGAAAACTAAAAGCTGTCTGACTGACCACTCTAACCTTCAACGTAAATACCAAAGAAGCTGTTGTAAATGTCATGAACTTTGAAAGACTCTGAGGTAAAATAAACCTCTGGCACTCATCAGAAATGTCTAACAGTTCATACTGGAATCCATTAAGCGAGAGCGAATTTATTTTCCACTTCATTAAATGAAAACATAATGAGTCCAAAAGGCTTTTATAACTGCTGCTGCTAAAGCTCTTAAATTTAACACCAAACATCTCAAAGAGAAGCAGCAGTGAAATATGAGATGTTGTAAAGATCACAAAATGAAAGACTGACACAAAACAAAGATCATTTAAAGGGCAAATATCAGATTTTAGAACTGGAAAACTTAAACATCCTGAAAATTTGAAATGCTGATATCTTATGATTGGTTATCCCCCTTTTTCAAGGCAAAACGTTACTTTCATGTCATTTTCTGACAACAACAGGCAGTCTGAACTCGATAAATACTTCAAGATATAAATGGTGACACAGCATCTGCAACCAATTTTCCTGCTCCGTATTGTTGTAAACGAAAAAACGATCTTTTAAACAGATGTTGAATCAATGTGTGGGCACTAATTGATGACACAAGATGGAGTGAGCACTTTTACTTTAAAAAATTTGGAAAAAGTATGAGTAAGCTTCACAAAAAAGTAAACAGGTTAAAAGGACAGATTTCTATTCACCCATCAAACACAATCTGTCTTTGTTTTGGAAAGAAGAACCCCAAGGGCAGGTCCAGAGGATGAAACATAGTTCACGACAGAGCTAGAATGGATAGCCCGAGCAGCGATTCAACAGCTAAACTATCGAGGTGACCCTTTGTCTATCCTTAAGTCTATCCGATAAGAAAAGGCGTTACGTGTCCATCAGTATGAAAGTTTCTGCTGATAGCTACAAATCTCAATAAATCTCTATCTGCTCTCTAAAAACTTTTCTCTGGAATGCTTAACAATGACAATTAACTACACCATGGCTCACTAATGTAAATGAGGCTTTCCCTGTGAGACGGTTGTTCAGAGAAAAATGAGTCCAGACACCCGTAGGCATCCCAATGACACATCTGGTCAGAAAAGGAGCAGAAATTACATCTACTTAAAGGCCAACTTTTGTGTTATAAAATAAAGTTTTCGCTATAAGTGGCGTTTTATTACTGCGGCGAACAAAAGTATAAAAAACGTTTTACACTGGCACTTACCTTGCATGACTCTACTAGGCTCTGCTAGGTCATAAGTGTTTTCTACAAATAACAATTACTTGGTACCACCCCCATTTTCAGAACCGACTGTGCTGAGGTCCCAAGCATGTGAGGTCAGGCAAAAAGCGCAGCATCAGAAGACCATCAGTCACTTGTGTCACAAGATCGACTCAGACGCTCCTTTACTAATCCAACCCCGACCTTTTCTGGCTCTCTTCTTTTTTTATTCAGACAAAAAGCCAGAGACTGAGCATGTATGTTCAACATATCGTCCATGATCGCTTTGTTGCATTGTATTTGTGTGGCAATCAGATCATGTCGTGCTACTTTTCAGACTCTTGGGCTGCCGCTGCTTTACCTCAGCGGGATCGCGCTGCCGCCTCCTTTCACTCAAACTGGACACAGGCTGACCTGTATGGATATTTACATCAACCTACTGTAAGGAATTATGATCCTTTGGAGAACTCTAGGTAAGAGTTTAAAACTTGCCGCTTTAGCTCTGGTTGCGCAGCTCAATGTGAACCGCAGGAATAACTTGTAGCGAATTCAGAGGCGCGTTGTGGAGGGGTGAGAATGATTTATCTTTGTGAACGAACAATTATATGCGGCGTCTACATCTCAACACGCTGTACAGCGTGTGGCTCTGTGTCTGTCTTCCCTGTAAAGCTTATATCTGTGGTCCCGGTTTGCCGGAGCGTTTGTGGATAACGAGCAGCGCTAACCTGATCATGCAGGTTCAGCCCGGTGAGGAGCTTAACGCTCTCCTTGGAGTCACGCTTAACGCTGATTTTACATTATTTTGTATTATTATTTTTAGTATTATTTTTCCAGTTACACGATGCATCAAACCATATCAAATGCGTTGTCTACTTAGAGTTAATACGCGTGGCCGCACGGAGATCTGAGAAACTCGTGACCGTCGGGCACGATCGAGTCCCATAAACTCGACCAACCAGAATAGTTTCTGTGATGATTAAAAACTCAACAGACACGAAATGGAAGAGCTACTAAAGCCACATTAGAAGCATTGAATTAAATCTCCTGTTTGTTGCGCATCTCTGCGTAGTGCAGCAGATTACCTCATCATGCAGGGCCGGTCCAAGGCTGTATGAGGCCTGGAGCAGAACCTGATTTAGGGGCCCCTTTTGTTGCTAAAAATATCAGCACCTCTACCAGCTTCTGTGTTAGATTTAGTGAAATATGGGAGCAGGGAGTAGTTTAATTGGCCAGCCTAAAAAGTAATAAGTTATAATCACAGTTTACTAAATTGGATTTGTAAATTCAAAGATTAAACTCACAGCATTAGATTGTTGCTATGGTAACAAAACAATCTAACTATGAATATTGTTTGAAGTTTTACAAAGTAAACTTGCCAGCTCCTTAAAATCTTGTACTTAAATATTAAACAATTTAAAATCATTTAATTTATGTATACCTAAACAACTGAATAAAATTTAACAGCATTGATAATCTCAATAAACAAGTATTACATTTGTATCTGTGGTCTGTTTTAATATATTAGCATTTATGGGGCCCCTGAAGCTCTTGGGGGCCTGATGGAGCCTCTGACTTAATTTGGATTAAACAGAAGTGCAAATTTGTTGTTTTAATACTAGTTGTGGGTTTAAATAGCATTTCACTGGAGATCTTTTCCCGTAACATATAATTACACAGTAATACTTCTACATTTCCTGTCAACTTAACATCTTTTAATACAAAAATACGGTTGACCACCGGTGGACCGCCTCGACGCCCTGACCACCGGGCTTAGCAAGTTTTCTGGGGGGAAACCTTGCATTGTAATATTTGAAGTGCTACACTGTGTGAAATTTTTCAGGTCGGCTAAACTTTTATGGCATCGCTCGACAATTCCGTGTGTAACAGATGTCTGCCTTCTTTCTTGCTGAGAGGTTCAGTTTCTACAATATGACTTCTACTTGTGGAGGACAGATTTGAAGTATTTGTATCGAGACATCTTCTTGTCCCCATTAATGAGCCAAAGCCATGCCAGATAATGATCGTGTTCCCTTTTTCCAATGGACTATGAGAACAGACGTTTTGTTGGATGATTCGAAACCTGGCAGCCTGTAACCCCTCCAGAGGAAATCTCATTAAATACTAAGATGGCATGCAAGCTAACCTCTATCTGCATCGATGCACCTTTTGAATATGTCATCAGCACCCAGGTTTTTTCCCTGGAACTGTCACTGTGCATCGTCGGGTACTTCAAGCAGTTTCTGTGAATTAAAAGCAATTGAAAAAAAAAAAAAAAAAAAAAAAAAAAAAAAACCTTTTCCCCCCCTCAGGGGGTTCTTGGAATTTTTTTTAAAAAAAAATAAAAGGTTTTCCC
>NW_015113245.1:153921-157615 GCF_001443285.1 Poecilia latipinna | reverse complement strand
TACACAGTAATACTTTTACATTTCCTTTACATTTCCTGTCAACTTAACATCTTTTAATACAAAACACGGTGGACCGCCGGTGGACCGACTCGACGCCCGACCACTGGGCTTAGCAAGTTTTCTGGGGGAAACCCTGCACTTACATTTGCATATTGTCTAGTGAATAAATTATTTGCTAATTTAAATAATTTCAGATATTTATTAATCTGTTATTAATTTTTTAATGTTTGGTTTGTGACCATTTTAATTGTTTTAATTTGATTCACAACATTGCAGGAAATGACATTTAATTTTAAGGAACTATTTGGATATCTAAGGAATATTTAGTTGTACACTTAAACTACTGAATAAACTGTTGAATTATTTTAAATACTGTAATAACATAAACCTGTTTTCATGTGATAAATATGGGTGTTTCCTATTTTATTTATTTTTTATGCTAACGATGTAAACCTGTATTGTGTTGTTATTTTTGTCTCCAAAATCTAAGCATAAAATAGAACATTACAAAAACTCCGATATAAAGCAACAATTACACACATATGTGCAACAGTACATGAAAAATACTGCAACAGATATCAGTCAGGCTAAACAGAAGAACGCCACGCGGTGTTGTGTCCAATTTAGTACACCCCAAAAATCGACTCCAGTGTCCCAAGTTGCAAATGTTAGCTTCTTAGCTAACTATGAGAACTTTAGCAAGACCGTGAAAAATGAGACACAAAGTCTTGTCACAGCAAGCAGCGAATACGCCTAACTATTATTCAGGATCTAAAGTCAGACTTTCTGCTTCGTTCAAACTGCAGGCATGTCAAAAACATAACAAAACACTTAAATATGGACTTTTGTCCGAGTATGGGGACACTAGCATTAGCTTGCTGTGTTTACATGAGGCTACATGTTAGCCTTGAAGCTAAGCTACACACACGTGATAACGGTGATGAAGCACCGTACGAGACCAACAGCTTGATTTTAACATGCAAAAATGACTAATACAAAAAGGGAAACACAGTGTTTGAATAAACCACGGACCCACCACGTCTCTTGGTTACTAAACTTCTTGGTGATCACCTTCCCGAGCTCCAGTCCGAGCCGATCAGCCACTTTCTGGGACAGATCATGATGGGAGCTCCCGCTGAAAAGCACGATGTTAGGCATGTCCACAAAAATTAGGGATTCCGCTGCAGACGGGTTAAAAATAAAAAGGCGACGGAGATCGCGGAAGCAATGAGGGGTCTCTCCCCGCAGGGTGATGAAGACGGGGGAAGAAAAGAGTGTTAATGTTGCAGCTTGAGCATGGCACAGTCGCAGCGCTGAGGACAGACGGCAGAGAGGAAATATGAGGTCAGTATTTGCATGTAGAAAGGAAGAACCCGCTCCTCATTGGACAGTGCGGAGAGTCACTGATACAGTCATTGTTTACTATACATGATACGGCAAGCTTTGTAACATATAATTAACCCACACCGCTGTCTGTAATTCATTTTACAGATAACATTAGCACACTTACTCATTAACTTTAGGTATTAACGAGATATATCGGGATAATAACATTATATTGCTGGCATGTGAACTGAAATAAATGTTGACCATATTGTATGGTAAGAAGTGTTATCATATAATTACAGGTGAGCTCCCACTTTGTACTTGCATGTTGCCATTTCGTCCTTTCTTCTTCCATTTTGTACTAACCATTTCATCCCCGAGTACTTCTGTGAAATATTTTCTTCTAATTCAGTTCAATTTTCTTTTCACCAATTGTTTGTAGTCATAAAAATGCTAAAGTCTCGTTCACAATTTAATTAAAGATTACATTATTTTATAAATTCTTTGTATTATACGATTTACTTTTTTATAACAAGGGAAGTAATTAACATATTTGCCAACTTGCACCGTGATGACAGACATTTTAAAACAGTTGTACAATAAGATTTTTTTTCAGTTTGCCAAAATCTATGTATGTATTAAAGCAGCAAAGCAAAGAAAAGGTGAATTTGTTTAATTGTAAATTCTGGTTTGACTTAAAAGGTGAAATTTCACATGGATATATATATATATATATATATATATATATATATATATAGGAAAGTACTTTGAAGATGAAAATCCAAGTAGAAAAGTTGGAGATTTCTCTTTAGCCCAGACCTCAAAATCCAACATGGCTGCCTAGTGTCTACAATCAAGTGACAACTGCAGTATTAATAATAATTTGGCCTATATTTTTTTGTAAGGCAAAGTGAAGTCCAATTCCATTTGACAAGTAGTACCCAAAAATATCTGAAATGTTGATTTTTGATAACAGTGCTATCTGTTATATGATAAAAGAGCTTACCACACTTTCCTTAGTGACCCTGATTGAAATTGATCTAAATGTTTTTACTGACAGGTTAGCACTCATTTTGTTTGTTATATTTTGATGCTATTGCATTTTTTATTAATCTGTTAATTCTACATTACTAAAATGCCCTTTTTTAATTTTTGATAACTTTAAAAAAATAATAACTGCTTCTTTTATCAGCTGAAACAACTTTTCTGAGCAGAGGCAACATTTCCTGCAGAACTTTAGAGGAAAGTCACCAGACTGTTTTGTAATTAGGTTTTCCACTCAAAGAGAAGTCATCTGAGAGTCTTTTTTTTTTTTTCTTTTTTTTTTTTTTTACAGTTGTCATGTGCTGGGAAGCTTTTTTTTGGTTTTGTCACGTTATCAGATCAGATGCAACAGAAAAATCAGAAGCAGAGGATCTACATGGAGTTATTCCAAGTCAGGGTTCGATTGTCCGACAGCATTTTGAACTTTGAGCAAAACTGGGAACAAGATAACTCTAAGTGTATCTCTTTAAATCAATTCTGCTCAGACTTCTTGTTGTCAATTCGCTGCATAAAAAAAAAAAAGTTACTCAATCAAAACATTTATCTGGTTTCATAAAGGAAGAAAAAAACACAAGAAACATTTGTAATTTTCAGAAATATATTCTATAGATGATGTCAGAGATGAAATGTCTAAAGCGTAGGTCCCAAAGAAACAGAACGTTTTTCATCAATAGAGACAAACAAACAAAAAATAACTTTTTTTCTCATCAATGTACATGTAAACCAAGATTTGCTCTTGAGCCACAGTGGTTTATATATATATATATATACACATATACACATATATATATATGCAAATATATATAGAACTGGCCGAGGTGGGTGTGACAATCAAATGGCGATGCCCTTTGTTTTCCCAAACTGCCTTCCGGACAACATCCGTCATTTGCAAAAAAAATAAAAAATAAAAAAAACCCCTTTGAAACGAGAGCGTTCTTTGGGAGTCTCTTCTTGGAGTTGTGAATGTTTGCAGAGGTTTTGGCAGAGCACGTCTCTCTAAAACGCAGTCCGTAAGTGCTGAATCGTGTTGAAAAATATCAAATGCTTCTCAGCGTCAAAGTCTTTTAGTAAATCGTTCGGCCGGCGGCGGAGGCTGGAGAAAAGCCTCCCCCGCGCCCGGGAGGTTTCGTCTTAAAAGTCCCTCCAGTGTTCTTCTGTTGTGCAAATACAATTTTCTTTTTTTTTTTTTTCTTCTTTTTTTTCCCATTACATAGACAAGCAGGCATGCTGACTCAAACCATGCAAAAGAGTTAAAGTTGGTGCGAGCAGACAGCAAAAAACAACAACAAAAAACAAAAACCTTACTTAGGTTTCTACAAAAAAA
>NW_015113245.1:102734-150767 GCF_001443285.1 Poecilia latipinna | reverse complement strand
AAAAAAAAAAAAAAAAAAAAAAAAACATAATGACAGTTAAAAAAAAAAAAAAAAAAAAAAAAAAAAAAATACTTTAGAGAAGCCAAATTAAACAGATAACAAGTGGAATGTATAGTTAGGCTGGAAAAACATCAAATCAATTTAGAATCTTACAGGTTTATAAAATGATATTGGCTTAAACATGATGGGCGTCTTTAAATTACAGCTGAAACTGCATTTGTTTGAACTGTAGAAAAACCCATTTCCCCCTCACCGTTTGACATTAAATCAGCCTAAACTTTTTTTGTTTTAGGTTAGCATTTTAAAATAAAAAGCTGTTAGAAATAATCAAATATTTTGTTTAATTTTCTCAAAATTGAGACGCTTGCACATGAGTCGGTTTCAAGCTTTGGATGTAATTGGAGGGAACATTTCAAAAATCCTCGAGCGACCTCAACAGGTCGACTAAATATCAGGACATTTTTGTTCATTTCAAAATTCAAGCGAATAAAAATCAGTGTTGTTATTCTGGCATTCAGCAAATACAAGTAATTTAAAACAGAACAATTAGTCTGATTTCATGCCCAATGGTGAGGAAAAAAAAACCGGCAACGTTTCCTTTTTTTTCAATCCAGTGTACGTAAACGTCCGGTTAAAGCTGCGGCAAGTCGGTTTCTTCTTCTTCGCCGTTTTGAGCCGTGGGGAGCTACGTGAAAACGGCCTCGAAACGTCTGGTGAACATCATCCCGTGCGCGGGAGGAGGATGAACTGATGAGGCAACGAAGTGATGAAACGCGTCAAAGTCGACTGCGGTGCCGTGCTGCGATTCGGCCGGAGGGCCGCTTGAAAAACAGTGCAGTCGATGACGAGTTCAATACGCTGTTTGTACACCGTACTAGGTTTTTTTTTTTGCTCACAATATCATAGCTGTCATAAGGTAAGAGTACATTTATAAAGTTTCCATATACAAATCTCCTATAAACAGTACATGTTATAAATACATAGTTGATGAAAATGCTGAAAAAGGCTTCGAGAGCCGTAGGAAGAAAGAAAGAAAGGAAGAAAGGAAGTGTTTTTCCTCGTTTTCCATAAATACAAGAAAGAATAAACGACAACAGCACTGAAAGTACATGAACGCAGCCCTATATCTATCCAGAAAAAAACCCAAAATGGATGAAAACAAAACACAACGAAACCTATGCATGAAAAAAAACAAGATGTTAGAAAAATAATCTTGCACGATAAAAAAAGAAAACAAAAGTGGACTCGCTGAACTGAACACGTTTCTGATATCATAAAATCGACAACATCGATGCGGAAACTCAAACACGTAGATACAAAACCGACAATACTTGGATTACGGTCAAAATATATTCAGTTAAATATACACGACTGGTGTGAAGCTCACATTAAGGTAGTTGCCAACCTTTCGATCAGCACGCGTAAAGAAGAAACGCTCACCTGATCCGAGGCGGATTAAATCAGTAAACGTTGGACCGGGTATTTTGAGCTTTGCCGCCCCCCTCTATGGTACCATGTTGGCCAGCCAGAGCTCCGAAAGGCACCGCTTTACATGATGCAATACTTTAAGCACAGACAAAAGACCACAGGAACCAATAAGAGTGCTTTGATTGGTCAAATAACTTCAAGAAAAGCTTATTTCAAACTTGTTTTGGGGGGAATTTTTTATATTAACTTTTTTTTTTTTTTTTTTTTTTTGCCGTGTGGGCAGATGCCTAGGGCGGCTACAGAAGGGGGGGGGGGTGGAGCACCAAATGTAAAAAAACAAAACAAAAACAAAGTAAGAACTGAAAAAGATTTCTATTGCTTTTGTTCGTTGTTTTGTGGTTACAAATATCGAAATTATCTTTATTAATTGTAAAAATGCAACCAAATTTATGATGACGTTCACTTAATTGCGAACTGATACAATTTGCTTGTGTGATTTAAGACTAATTAAAAAACAACAAAAAAAAAAAACTAAACTCCAGACATTGTTTTTGTCCCCTAACTGGCATCATAATGCATACCATAGAGGGTTAAAGGGCCAATATGTGAAACGTTGCATGTCGACTCGCCCTTTCCAGTTAAGAGAACGGTAAAAATGCAAACTCATGCTTTGGCTTTTTTTTTTTTCTTCTTTTTTTCCTTTTTTCTTGCTCGCCTTTCTCTTTTGGGCAACATTCGTTAAAATCTGCTTAAAATGCATGCTCTGCAAATTGTTCTGCAAAAAGCGCTGACTCTTAAAGGGAGGCTACATCAAAGGCTAAACTGTTGTGAGAGTTCGCGATCCGATTCCTTTTCTCGGTGTTTGCACCGTTGTCTAAAGAAGCTGGCAACTACCTTTTTACAAAACAGTTTCTTTCTCTCTCTCCCTCTCTTTTAAACTTTTTTACAGAAAAATAGATCCATCAAAAAAGTAAAGTAACTCTTCAAGAGAGGCCGTCGGAGACATAAATGCCATCTCCATCACTTTCTAAGTAAACATGCTGAAAGATTGTTAGCTTTTTTTTTTTTCGTCGTTCCCCGCCTCATTCCCCCGTCTCCTTCCTCGCACCAATTCCTCGGTGGGAGAAACGGTTAAACTTAAGGCAATCTTTTTCCTGAACAATCCTGAAAACAGGCGGACCCCAACCCCCATCCCTCCAAGGCACTCCTCTCACTCGTCAACCTTCGACGGCAGGCTGCTCCAGCGAGGCGACTGTCTCAGCCGTCGAAATCTTTTGCGAAAGCCTTCCTCGGACGACGGCGAATCCACAGTGAGTGCGGCACGTTAAAAAAAAAAAAAAGTCCTCCCAGATGCCGCAGCGTTCCCCTTGTTTAGTGGGGAACGAAGTTAAGAGAAGAGAAACAAACACCCCCACAAACCCCACAACCCTCCCACCCCACACCCCTCCCGAGCTGCTCCAGGACAGTCGGGATCGTCTGCTGTCCCTGCTTTCTCGACTGAATGCGGTCAGAGAGGGCAGCTGCGCAAAGCACCGAGTGTGACGGCACACCTTTCCTTTCTGCGATAAGATCCGACCTCGACCCCCCTGCCGGGTGATCGCACAGTCGGCCGCTGTGGGCCGATGCCAAGGTGCGAAGACTGACAGAAAAAACAATGAGTGTCTCTAAACGAGTGCTGCTAAGCAACGCCGTTAAGTTTTGTTATTTTATTTTTTTCCTCCCATTTCAGTTCAGTCCTCTGTCTTCTGATTGGCTCCCTACGCTGAGGCTGAGCCCGCCCCCCTCCCCCTCCCTCATTTTAGACCGAGGGATTGCCAGTCAAGGTGACTGACGTGGTGAGTGGGGTCGGGGGCGACTAAATGAAGGGGTCAGCCGAGGCTCTTCTCCGGAGAGGTCAATGGCAACACTGCAACGCCCTGACGCCTGCCTCAGTTACAGCGGAGCCTCCTCCTCCATGGGCTCCTCCTCCGCCCTGCTGGGAGAAAAAAAAGTCAGAAAATATGCCTATATGCAGATGATCTCACACTCTTCATCAAATTCATACACTGACCAAGATACAGAATTTAAATGTGTTTTAAGTCAGAAAATACGCTTCTATGCAGATGATCTCACGCTTTTCATCAAATTCAAACATTGGCCAAGATGTAGAATTTAAACAAGAGTGGAAAGGACAGTAACTTCAGAAGGCACTGTATGTTTAATGTTTAGATGATAAGACACAAATTCTACAAAACTCCAACTAAAAACTATAAACATATCATTTTGTGATTTTCAAAGCTTGTATTAAAAAAACAATTAGAGGAATTTGTCTGCTTAGCTCTCTCAGGAAGCTGCACCTTTGATCCATGGTGTTGGTGTTGGCGACGGACAGAGACGCCATGGCGCTGACGGCCTCGGCCTCCTCCGAGTCGCCTCGCTTGGCCTCCAGCAGAGAGAGCCCCAGCCGCGATGAGTAGCGATGCACCGAGCGCCAGTACTTACCTGAGACGGAAGGGGAGGACAGGACAAAATAAGAAATCGCGGGGAACGTGTCCCCGCGCTTGTTCATTCTGGTGAAAGTCAATGTATAAAGAATGACCAAAGAATAATGCCGTTCTAGCAAATATACAATCGTAACACAGTTAAAAATATGAAAATCTTTCCCACTCTATAACCTGAACCTTTAAAAGTCCTACAAACCACTTCCATGTCTGTGCTTTCTAATTCTCCACTCAGAGTGAGACCTCTGTCCATCAGCAGCAGAGAACCATGTGTGTAATCCTCCGTGTTTTGCAGCTAAAGAACATCTGTGTGTTTCTGCATGCGTGCATGTTTACGTGACCAAACTCACTGTGAGTCTCTATGACTTTCTCCAGAGAACGCACGGCATTGGGGTTGGGCCTCTGCTCCAGGATGGCCTTTGGAAGCGGATCCAGCTGCACGTGACAAAAACACACAGAGCACGGAGACATGAGGATGGAAACATGAGGATGGAGCGGGTTTCCACCAGGGGTCTGTCTGGACAGGAAGAGCACAAGGGAAAACAGGGCTTCGTCCATTCCCAGCAAACTCCCACTGTTCTGTTTACTCCTGAAATGCTGCTCCAGAAATAAATCGACACTGCATGTTCAGTAACATACGACTATTAGCTTTCTAGCTAGGAAGATTTTTAAAAGAAAATCTGTTAACGCATTCAGAGTAGCCATTAAAAACAAAGTGTTCAAATTTTTCCATACCAGATTTTTTTTTCTCACTTTCTTTTCTAAAAATGAAATTACAAATGACAAAAAAGTGTTTCTTGAGATGGAGTGTTAGTGCCAATCTGTGTTTAGTTAGTTAGTTACTAGAACATCTTAAAATTATAAGAAAGTTGCTTTGAAATGAAAAAAGCTTGTTCTTTTTTTTTTTTTATAGTTTGACCCTTATGTTTCATCACAGAGTCGACCTGAATTCAAAGTCCAAATAAATAGAAGCAGTAAAATAAGATGGCGTCTCTGAAGAGCATTGGAGGAAAAAAATAAATAAAAAAGATCCAGATTTTCCAGAAATAAACTCTTCAAAAACCAAGAATGAAATTAATCTAAAAAAACGGATCTAATGTCCAGCTGCAGTTCAGAATCAAAACTTGATGCTAAATTTTGGAACTTCTCACCTCCTGTCCGAGCAGGGCAGCAACGCAGGCCTCAGAGGCGTCACAGATGGCGGTGAGGTCGTGACCTCCCTCCAACGCCAGGACCACCCGGCCTCCAGCGAGGGTCATCAGCTGCCTGGTCAGATACCCAAAACCTGAGCGGACAGAACCCATCAATCAAATATGCGCATATTGAGGGTTTCTGCAGGGTTCACTAACTTAAATTAAGACTTTTTAAGACCGCAATGAATGGAATTTAAGGCCTGTGTCTCCATAGAAATGTAGAAACGTTGTCCAGCCAACTGGCAATAAAATTATGCTTACCATGATGGACAAAAAAAACCCCCAGCTAGCTGTGTATGTTAGCAGTGAGTTAGCGTTAGCTTCAGCTGTGTCGAGTCAGAAAAGAAACTATATAGAAATAGTCCTGTCAAGACAAAATTTAAGGCCAACTTACCTTTTTAAAATATATTTCAGACATTTTCAAGCCTTGTACTTACCAACAGTATTTTAAGACTCTTTAAGAGTTTGCAGACACCCTGATATTTGTCAGTCACATACCAAAACGAAAAAAATTGGATGCGGTTGCGTGTTATCCTGCTGGTGGATACAGCTGCTGTTTGAGATAAAAAAAAAAAATGTACTCAGACAATCTTTTGCTCACATTTGGAGGTCAGGGTGTAGCCGCCCAGCGGTGGGGGGTGTCCCTCCACGGCGTCAAAGCCGGAGGAGACGAGCACGATGTCCGGAGCGAACTCGTCGGCTATCGGCATCACCACAGACCTGGGGAGAAGGGCGAGGTTGCGGGGGGAGTTATCATTATCAAGCTGCACAGCTCACTCTTCAAGGTCAATAATCGAAACAGGAAGCAGTGACGAGGTATTGATTGAGTAAGTTTCAGTTTGAGAAAATTTTGCTTCAAACATCCTGAAACACAGTTTAGTGATTACAGAAAGAACCGAAAGCATTAAAATTGAGTCAAATCTTCCCAAACATTACCTGAAGGCAGCCAGGTATTCTGCGTCTCCCATGGGGGGGTCCAGGCCCCCAGTGAAGGCCACATTGACATTAAAGCCCACCCCTGGACCGCTCCCCACCTGAACAGAGGAACCAAACAGAAAACGGTAACAACCTCCATTATTTTAATTAATAATAAATGTATTTTTTCTTAAGTGTTAAAATAATAAATTAATCTTAAGTAATAAAATGGATAAGTTTTGGGGAAAAAACTGCACTGATTAATTAAGAAATGGTTCAGAATAAAACTTTTAAGAAAAGATTTAGTGGGATAATGATTCAAAACATTTGCCTAAATGTTCTGCAATTATCTAAAATATCAAACTGAGAAAACGGGAGAAGGTTCCAGTGATAAAAGTTAAAATTGTTCATAGCTTAGAAAGATTTTCAGTCACCAGAAGAAATTGGAAAACTCACCTCATCGGGCGCTCCACTTCCTGGAAAAAAGTTGCCGTCATCGTAGCGATGGATAGAGACGTAGAGGACATTAGGGTCGTCGTAGAAAGCCTGCTGGGTGCCGTTGCCATGGTGAACATCCTTAAGTTCAAGAGATAAAGTGAACTCGTTCAGTGCCAAACCAGGACCGGGCTAAAACTAAAAGATGCGGTTGCTAAGGAAACGGACCCAGTCCACGATGAGGATCTTGCTGACGCTGAGTCTCTGCTGCAGCAGTTTGGCTGCGATGGCCACCGAGTTGAAGTAGCAGAAGCCCCTGAAACGGCAGCAGAGATGGGAACCGTCACAAATCCACACGCATTTCAGTGCTCCATTCTCATGTTCACATGGCAACGCTTCGCCTTTTGCGCTTTACGTGCAAATAAACGGTTAGTTTATTAGTTAGTTTAACGGTTAACGGTCCCTGCTGCTGTTTGTGTGGTGACGGCTGTGGCCTTACATGGGGGTGCTTTCCTCGGCGTGGTGTCCAGGAGGGCGGACCACCGCAAAACCGTTCTGGGAAGAAAAACAAAGGTTTGTTAACGGCAGCAGAACTCATCGACACAAATAGATAAAAACCTGCTGCAGAGGAATTCACATCCCACATCCAGTCAAGCTCCAGCCACAACATTCTGGATATTTTATAGGCTTTCATGTGCCAGATTAAAGTTTTTTATGATATATATATATATATATATATATATATATATATATATATATACTAAAATGACACTTTTTGAGGAACGTGGAGAATGCTCAGTGTGTTGGAAGAAGTAATTGAATCCCTGTAGTAAAACATGGTGGTGGCAGCTTCATGCTGATGCCTTTTGTTTTATTGTTGGTGGAAAGTAACAACCTACGTCATCCATCAAATTTTTTCCCAAAACCCCCCCCCCCCCTTTTTTTTTTTTTTTTTTTTTGGAATTCCACTTTGTTTCTTTCCTATCGTATTTATTATCACCCCACTCCCAAAAAACCAGGTAATTATGGCATGAATGAAAAAATCTAATTCAACAAATCAATAACAAGAGGTAAACATTTCTTGTTATTCTGAATCACAAATGAAACAAAAGAACATTGGTGCTAAACATTATTTGCAAAACTTTCCTCACTTCAACTGATTTATTTAAAAGTTCAAAAGTTAACGTTTTATTTCACTGTCAAGATTATTCCATGATCCGGGAACCTTTAATTGAAATGCATCTTTCCATCTTTGCCGTTCTGGCTCTAAATGTACTGAAAATCAAGCTGTGGACCTGGTAAGAACCGTTTACCTTTAGCTCTCCAGTTGCCACCTTGAAGACCAGCTCCACGACGGAGCCGACGGCGAGCCGCGCCGCGCTGGACGAGTGGACCTCGTTCCAGATGGTGTCGCTGTCCACCTGAAACGCCAGCAAGCATGTCAGACACGCCTGTGTGGGGGAGGGGGTAACTTACGGGAGACGAATTCGGGAAACGCTCGGTTGTGACTGACCCCCACTCCTCCGCACGGCAGCCGAACGAACATGGGTGTTATGGAACCTGTTGATCGGGAAGGAAATGTCGGATTAGCTGGAAACGGCAGCGGATTCCTCCTGGTTTTAATGAACAGAGTGAAGCTTACAGTCGAGTTTCTGCCGGAGTGGGTTGGTCCCGTACAGCAGGACGTGGGCTTCGGAGTGGACCGTCTGCAGCTCCTCCAGAGTGGCCTTTCTCCCACGGATACACTAAGCAAAACACACGCTGTCAGATGGAACGGCGATCGCGGTCTGGCCGCCAAGCGGAGTCGGCTTTCCGGTCTCACCTCGCACTGAGCTCGGAGTCCGGTCTCCTGCAGCCGGGACCAGATGCTCTGGATGCGCCCGGCGTGCTCCGGATGGCTGTTGGTGTTTCCGCACATGCACTGGTGCTTCTGCATCAGGGAGTCGTACACAAGGCCTGAGGAGAAGCAAAACTCTGCAGTCTGAATGCCGAGCGCTTTCAAAGGCTTTCCGAGTCGACTTGAAATTCAAGCGTTTTCCAGGATTTCAAGGATTCGATCAGGTCTGCTGACCTGTGGTGAAGCGAGGCTTGGCGGGAGGATCCTGCGAGGGGACGCTGATGGGGAAGGACGACGCCGAGGCCGGAGACGACTGCGCCCTGGACAGGGGTCTGTGTCCGGGGAAGGACATGGTCATGCCGGCGGCCTCCATGGACGCCTGGTAGTTCCTCAGCTGGTGAATCCGCTGCTGCTCCAACAGCAGAGCCTGCTGCTCGCGTGGCGACGAGGAAGACAAAACAGATGTTAAGTTTTAATGGACTTGTGCATGCGATTCATTTAAACAAGTTTAACTTGTTAATGTTAATAACACCAACTATTTCAACCTAAATGCCACTCCCCCATGGACTGCTACCTAGTTCACAGCAGAGTTACGCTGTCTTGTACTGCGGTCGGCAATGCAGAGTTGCAAATTTGAGAGAAAAGACGAGTAAGGTGTCAGGCTGGGTTGCTTAGCGGCAAATTTCACTTTAAAAATACACCAAATTCGAATCCCGTCCTCAGTTCCCTTCCTGCATGTCTTTCCTCCTTTCTCTCTGCCCACTTCCTGCTACATTAGTGCCAAATAAAGTCATCTAGAACCAAAAACGTCTTAAAAAAATACCTCAATGGACGCTTGGATAAAATGAGGTCATGACGTTATTGCAATGATAAATTATCATTCCTTTGAAGCACATTATACTTAACATTTCTAAATTATGTTTGAAACACATTAACTTTTTTTAAACAGTCCCGAATATGAAAACCTACAAAATAGAGATGCTTAGTTTGAGACAATAAAAAATTTTCTTAAACATTTTATATTTCAAGCTTACAAAGTTAACCGTAGTGATGAGAAGTGTGATGAATCTGATACATTTTTTTTAAATAATTTGACTGTACTACTGTAATTACAACAAACCGCCAACAGATGGCGGCCGAAACAAATGATTTATCTCTGATGTTTTGTCAGGTGGAGGATCCAAAGCGATATTCTGGATGTAAATTCATGCTGTACCTGTCTGAAGAGCAGCTCCTGCTCGCGCTCGCGGTGCTGCTGCAGCACCTCCTCCTGCAGCTCCTGCAGCTCCTGTGGGTCCGGCGGCTCCTGCTTGATGGTGACCCCGGGCGGCAGGGCCCCGGCGTCCTGGTGCTCCCTCAGCTCCTCCTCCGTCTCCTCCGGGTGGCTCTGGTGCTGCCGACCCACGGGCGACTCGCCAGGCTTCCCCATCATCTGCGGAAAACGCAAGACAACAACAGAAAAAATAAAAAAAATCAGTTTCATAATCCAACAAATCCCATCCAGCGCGAATCGAATTGATGAATCATTTCCTTTCTCTGAAGCATTCTGCGTTTAACGAGCTTAATTTGGATTACGCAGTCAGCTCCTCTCCAGCCTCTCTGTTTCTAATTGGATGTGAGTGGCCTGTGCTGACGGGACACCGCGGTGACATGTCTCGCTGATCAGAGGCATGCCACACTCGGAGTCCCGCCGCTCGTCATCAACTCATCCCGCGCCCCGCTTCACCCCGCCCGCTGATTCACTTTCCACCGACACGGACCAGTCAAAGCCCCCAACGGCTCTTGCCCCGCCAGGCCTTGCAGAGGAAGACAAAATGGGAAGTTTCAAACGTGGCCTGCAGGTGTGTGTGTGCGTGTGTGTGTTGTTCCCAGAGCTACAAAGCCCTCGGGTTCCGTGGTTTTATGCCAAGAGGACAGCTTTGACGTCAGAGCATTCATTCGTCCTCTGGGCTTCTGTCTGAGTCTCTTTTGCGTTCAAACAGACATGGACGTGTCCCTGCCGAGAACCCTGTGCTCCACTTACTCAGAACCGGTTCAAACCCAGGTCCGGTCCCCCGTTCGCAGCGGCCGCTGCCAACTGGAGGCGTTTTCTTCAGTTTCCTATCTTTTAAATCTTTGTAAATCTATTGTTTTTTTTTTAACCATAGTATTAGTATAGAATTCCTCAACTATGTTTCAACTCTCCTTGACGATGAGCTTTTTTTTCTTTTGCAAATAAAAGTCAGAAAAGTGCAAATAATTACCCGCTGATGCCGTTTATGAAGGGACGTCTAGAGCAGGGCTGTTGAACCCGCTTCCATTTTGGGTCAAATCAAGATCACAAATGTTCTTAAAGGGCTGGTTGTCCCTTTAAGAAACTTTATGACTTGTTGATATGTGAACATTTTCGCTCGGGCGCTA
Organism: Poecilia latipinna; assembly: GCF_001443285.1. Classification (NCBI taxonomy): domain Eukaryota; kingdom Metazoa; phylum Chordata; class Actinopteri; order Cyprinodontiformes; family Poeciliidae; genus Poecilia; species Poecilia latipinna. Next base: position 140,079 of record NW_015113245.1, on the reverse strand, counting down.
TAGGTATTCCCAGTTTTCTCTCTCCGTAAGGATCCGCTTCCCTCTGTTTCTACGTGGGTAATGCAAGCCTGCTGTTCTCCACAGACCCCGTTATGAACTGTGATCACAGATCAGAAGAAATATTGCTCCAGACGGAAGCGCTGCTCTGTGATGTTCGACGAGGAATGGCTTCAAGTCTGGGCGCGCGACCAAAGAGGAGTTGTGGAAGGATGATTTTTATTTATTTTTTTTTTATTTAAGTTTCTTCTAAATCTACTGAGCAATGAAGGTATGTTTGGCAACCAAAGTTGATACTTGATATCCTGGCTTTGTTCGCTTCTTATAGGTGAAAACAACAATAAAAACAGGAAAAAAATAAAAAAGAATAAAAATGCATCTGGTTTCAACTGAATAGAGATCTTAAAATAACTACATTGATGCATATTTCATATGGACTAAATGAAGGCAAATCCACATTTTCGGTAACCACAGAGAAATGTTGAGGTACAAATAATTCCTCGGTGTGCCGGCGGCTTTTCCAGAGGTGTTTGTGTGGAAAGCCGCCGCTGGAGAGCTGGGAAACATCTGCGAGGGAGGGAGACGGAGCGGGGGAGGCGGAGGAGAGGAAATCCCTCGTTTCATCCGCCCACCTCTCTTCGTCTCCTCCGGCGAATCCTCGGCTCCGATAGGTAAGAGCCGACAGGAGCGACCGACTGCTCACTTCCTCCCTGCCCATATGAGGCGCGGGCTTCCGCTCCGTTGCCATGGCAGCGAACGGTTAGGTCGCACCGACCACAGTCACAGAAACGTGAATACGAGCGTTTGCAGATATAAACTCACACACACGCACACACACACAATCGGGTTGTGCTATACGTGTCGGCCCATACCTGCTTCCACCTACTCACAAACAGAAATACTACGGAGAGGGAGAAGAGGAGGACGCCTCATTGGCTGAGCTGCCGGCTGCCGCCTACGCAAAACTACAACACTCCTCCGGCCCTCCGGAGCTGATAATTATCTGTTTATTTCGCTGCAGTGTCACGTCCAGTGGGCCGCCACCAGAGCCGCTTCCACCCCGTTCACTGAATATTTCAAACTTCGCTCTGAGGTCTTTTTTTTTGTTTGTTTGTTTTTAATACATTCAACATCGACAGCTGACGACAGCGGAGGGGTGGATGCAGGAGGGGAGGAGCAGGTACCTTGTTGAGGTGGAGCTGCTGCTGCTGGAACTGCTGCTTGTGCTTCTCCAGGAACTGCTGGTGCTGCTGCTGCACCACCAGCTGCTGCAGGGCCAGGGCCTGAGCGTGGGCCTGGGCGGCGCTCCCCTGGGGCAGCGGCGCCGACTGGGTCCGCCCCAGGGGCCGGTGCTGCCGCTGCAGCTTGGCCATGGAGGCCGACGACATGGACATGCCGCTGACGCCTGGGGACGGACACACACAGACACACACGGTGGGGCTTAGGGATTAGATGAACGGCACAATCTGATCTGAACTTCCCGGTGAGAAATGTTGAACTGGTAACGCTGAAAGACGGAAAACGGATCAGATCTGTTCAGGAAAACAGTCTGAATGACAAAATCTGGGATTATGTCAGGATTCTTGAAGGGAAAAGTTAAATGTTTATACAGACTCGACTTCTGTTCATAGTTTTTAGTTTTTCTAGATTACATTACATTTTACTGTAAGAGATGTGGAAAAGGGTTTCCGGCTTTCCTGAGAGATAAATATTCAAATCAACCTGAACTCATCGTTCTATGGAGAAACACAACAGTGGCAGCGTCATGCTGTGGGGATCAGAATTGACACATACAACCAGAGACTGATTAATCATTTCATTTCGAGGTATCAGAGTAAACATGTCTGAGCCCCCCCCGTACTCTTTGGTTCTCCTTGCACTGATTCCACCAATACAGACGCTCTGCCGCCGCCGCCAAACCGGAGATGTGCGAGCAGATGCACGCGTGAACCCGAACCAGCAGAACCATCTGTGCCGCCATACTGCAGCGGCTCCTCCGGCGTGATCATCCGAGCCCAATGCCATCTCAAGGCGTGGCACGGCGGTGGGGGGGAAAGCTCTAAACCTTAATGGGGGCCGCTAAATGATGCAAGGAGTTTGACTACTGTGCAGATTTGTCCACCGCTGCATCGCCAGGATGCAGAAACCCCACCGATGCGCAGCTGCCGGAGAGACGGGAGGAAAACAAGAAACAACGACGGTTTTCTGTCCTCCGATCTGTAATTTCTCACATCTGGGATCTTCAAAGTTTTTTCTTTTTCTTTTTTTTTGTTGTTTTGTTGTTAAAGAGCAGAAAACAGTCCTGCGTGCGTCTGCATGTGCGTCACAGCTCTTTCAACACTAATGCCTATCTGAAAATAGAAGCCATGTTTTTTTGTCTGTGAATGAGCTGATGGGAAAGGGCACACAATGCTCCCATGTCACTCTCATAGCATACGCTGACATATGAAAGGAGCTCATTAGTTTGAGCAAATGAATGGACGTCTGTCAGCGAGAGGGGGTTACATCCCCTCTCGCTGTGAAAATAAAAAGTGAGAACGCCTCACTTTTTCTTTTCTTTTTTGTTTTTTTTAATGGCTCACTGCTTTCCTTCATGTTTTATTCAGTTAACGGCAATTTTTCCAGACTTTAAATGGAGAAATCCTCTCGAAATTAAAACATATCTGAATGCACACGTTTACCAACAAGCCATGAAAACTAGATGATGCTCTTCGTTTCCTGAAGAAATCAAATTGTGACTTTGAACATCAAAAATACAGAATGTCATTCAGATAGAAACACATATAAAAACAAACCTAAAATTTAGATTTAAACCAGGGTTCCTACATATTTCCAGACTTCCTGGTCTTTTCCATTCATCCTAAAATCCATCACAAGAAAGTTCATTATGGATCTGTGACAAATATTATTAGGGTGATTTGAAGGATGAGAGGCTGGAAGGATGCAAGGAAGGAAGAAGACGGATGGAACAAGACAAGGATGGACAGGGAAGAAAATTGGGAGGGAAAAACAGAGGGATGAGGGCAGAAGGAAGAAAGAACAGAGGTAAGAAAAGACTGAGTTACACAAAGCAAGGAAGTACAGAAGGAATGAAGGAATAAAGGAAAAAGTAGGAAAGGAGGACACAAGGAATAAAGGGAGGACAAAAAACAAAGGTAGTGCAATGGAAAGATAGATGGATACAATTAAAGAAGAAAGGTAGAAAGGAACGTAAGGAATGAACCAACCAACTTTAAGACAACAGGAGACAGAATAAAGTCTGGAAATACAAATATTTTTCCAAAATCCAGACCTGGAAAGAAGTAAAATCAGACTCCAGGAAGCCTGCTTTAATGCGTTTCCCAAGTCTGGAAGACCTGGGAAACGTTCCACGTTTTCAAGGCTTTTCGACTCGGCCTCACCTGTCACCAGCGGGCTCTGAGCGGGACTCTGGTCCATCAGAACCATGTGCTGCAGCAGGGGGCTGTGAGCGCCATGGCCACCGGACCCGCCGTCTGCGAGGTAGGGGCTCAAATGGCCACCGGAAAGGAAGGGGGGGCTCAGGGAGAGGGCTGGTTGCAGGCCTGCATCCTGCTGAGCGGAAGTCACCTGGAGGAGAGGGCGAGAAAAAAAAAACAATGAAAAAAACAACAGATGCTAAACTGCAAAATAAACACATTCATGGATGCAGAGTCAGACGTCCAGCTGATTTCCTCCTTACGTTGGAGGCAGCGGTGGCTGTGGCAGTGGCGGGCAGCCCCAAGGTGATGTTGGGGAGGGACGGCGAGGTGTAGAGGGACAGCTGGTTGATGGAGCCCTGATCGCCGCCGCACAGCCGCTGGGCCAGAGACGCCTGGAAGACACATTTACACAATCTGCATCACGGATACGGAGAAACATCCAGCGCACGACGGAAAACAGACACCACGATTCTGAATTACAATAAGTTCATTTTGTCGATTAGCTGAAGCTTCCTTGGTGGCAGCCGTCTTCTTTGACAAGCGAGTTTTACACCTTCTGTTTATTCGCACTTTGAATTCAGGTCAACTCTACGACAGAATGTTGGAGCCAGGCTGAAAAAATGTTTCTACTCCAAAAATAAAGTCATAGGACAATAGAGTAAAGGTTAAAAGTTCATTATGTGACTTTAAAAAAATACATAGATTTACCGTTGCAGGAAAACTGTTTATCTGCTATCAGCAATGGCCATGATAACAAACCTGAGAATTTATAAGCAAGAGAGGGAGGAGCATGAAGATAAAAAGGAGTGATTGACAGCACTAAGACCCACCTCTTGCCTCTAATTGGTTGTTTCTAGTTAGCACTGAGAGAAGGCAGACGAGCTTGATTTGTTGGAGATTATTTGTCTCAAATCAGAGAGACAACTCATCTCAAATTGAGACAAATCATATTTTCAGCAAACATGTTAAAATATATTTACTATTAAAGTTACATACTGCAGCGTTAACTCTTAACTTTAAGATGCTCTTTTGGTAAAATTGCGTTCTTATTCTGCTAATATAAAACAAAAGCCACTTTTTGACAATATTTTCAGTCATTTCTAATTTCTTTCTTTTTATAGAAGAAGAATAAATAAAAATCCGTTAAAATCAGATCCGGTATTGGGGAAAAGAAATTGTGGTTTTTATTTGTAAGCCGTGTCGCCCAGGCCTGGCAGATGTCCGCACATGGAGAAACGGCATTTGCTCCCTCCTGGCGTTCTAACGTTGTCACAGCCACCGGCCTCCTCCACACTGCCTGAGTGGCCCTAATGGCTTCCACAAATAGCATCCTGCCAGCTCCTCGACGCTGTCTCCCCCCGTCTGGAGCCCCGTCACCTCGCTCACAGCCTTTGTATATGCAACAGCCTGAAATGTTTGGTGAGCTAGAAACCAGAGACACAAATCTAATCCTACAGTTACAACTTTTTTGTTGTTGTTGTTTTATACGTGTTGAAGAAGATTTTAGGTTATAATATTTCTTAAGAAAGAAACTCTTTGGCTCAATCTTCTTCGATCCCAGGTTCTCCCGGCGGACCGCGTGTAGCCACACAAAAAAAACGAGTGCAGACGTCACAGAATTACAGAGTTTAATCCAATAGAAAACAACGCATCAAATTACAACAGAAACTGCAGAACAACAGAGACATGCATTCATTTACCTGAGACAAATGGAAAAGGAGAAGGAAGAAAGAAAAGCAAAGACATGCAAAGACGTCTTTGGAGAATTGCGAGAGCAAATCTGATTTGTTACTCCTGTGTAGAAAGTTTTATAATAAAGGCGTATTCTTGTCTTTAATTTATTCAAATAAGGTGTACCTTTGCCAAGCAGAAGCTCTCTGACCCTTTTAAAACTCCTAGCAAGTCACGATCTAAGACCATTTGTCTCCATTGTTGAAACCAAGTGGAAGCAGAGACTCTCCTGAACTCCTGCTGTTTTATGGCTTTTCACGGATCAGTGTGAAAAGCTGGAACTTCTCCTGATTGTTTTCCTACACAGATCAAAAGTTCAAAAGATCTAGCAAACCATCTGCTGTAACTACAGGTAACATAAAGGTCAATAGGCCAGAATAAGTTACTAATTTCAAAACTATAATTAGGCTATTTCAATCAAGACATGTTAAGTTTTAAAACTAGCATATTTTAAATTCATTTTCTTAACATACGCTAGAAATAAAGACGACGGGTGTGATGTACCTCCATGTTGTTGGAGACGGACACAGTGATGCCGTTCTCGTTGGGGATGTTGTTGGAGCTGTTGTTCGGGGAGCTGGGGCCGGAGCCGGGGGCACTGCTGCACGCCGAGTCTGAGACAGGAGGAGAAGAAGAAGAATCAGCAGGAGTCTGGGGAAAAAAAAAAGGTTTGAAACAGCGGGATCCTCGCCGCCGCCTCCTCCTCCTCCTCCGCCTCTCACCCGCCATGTCGAGGGAACGCTTCTTGGCCGTAGTGATGGGGCTGTCTCTGCGGCGGAGCAGCGGGCTGCTGCGGCGCTCGCTCACTTTCTGCTTCAGCCGGGAGCGCAGCTTCAGGTTGGGCTCCGAGGCTACAGGGACAAGGAGGGACCGACATCTGTCACATAGTGTTTTTAACACAAAATAATCTGCTGGTTTCACATACCGGAATATATTAAAAATCTGCAATTGATAATTTTTTTTTTATCAGATTATGATCACTTTAAGAGGGAAAAAACTAAAGTGCACCATGAAAAGCAGAAAATGAATGTTCTTAATTTTTTCGCTCTCAGTATCAAACAATGTCAGTGTGGAATGTGCTCTGTCTTGTAATTTCCACACTCGAGGTTAGATTAAAATAATCCCAGAACTCGGTGAAGGCCGGATAACTGCATTTGTCTCAACCGCAGCTGAAAACAAGGACAGAGAACCGGGCGAAAACAAACCGAATCCAAAACTTTTCATGCCTCAACAGAGCTCTGAACAAAGTGCCGAGCTTGAAGAAAAAAGTCACATTTTCACGCAACAATCTCACAATCTTCCAGCTTGGGCTCCACACACGTTTCTGTTATGGAGCAGCTTCCACAAAGCTGCCCTGTTATTAAAACCTCTTTGCAAGACAAACTGTTACACACCGCTGTTCATTTAGCCTACAATTCATCCCTCCCAATTAGATGCTTCTGAACAAGCCAAACTCATATTTTCCCAAAGATGAGCTAAAAAGCAATTAGCTCCAATTTGGGAGCCGTGTCTGACTTGCCTACATGGCATTTCAGTCTTTTGTCTGGCCTGTCACAGACTTGTGAATAGAGACAGGGAGAAGGGAACGGCATGTCACCTTGGCCAGGCCTCTGGCCACTAATGCTCTGTTTACTTTATCCAGACGTTCATCAGCCTGGAATCTTTTCACTATTCATTATCTAATTTTTGGATATCAAGCCCAAAACCCAGAGGATGGCACGACCGGATCCATCTGCCACTGAGACCTCGCAGGAGCAGGAAAGCTCCAGGAAGCTTGCTGTTCCGTGTAGAGGAGGGAGATCTCCTTTCAAGCAAACACTTGTAGATTTTGGTCCCGTTTCCAGTGTCAGGTAAAAATAAGCGTGATGAAAGGAGAGAGGTGTGAAATACAAAGTGCGAAGGGAGAGAAGGATGGAAAACTCCTTCCAGTTGGAGTCGAACCAATTAATGTAGACAGAAGTCTGCTTCGGAAGCCAATTTACTACGACTCTCGTAAAGGGTTGCAGATCACATCAATCAGACTTTTGAACACTTCGAGAAGCAACATCTAAATTTCATCCGGAAAGACCCAATGAATGGAACTTCATGCTGCCAGGCAACAGCGTAACCAACCACGACGCCTTGCGGTTCACACCGATCTTTGAAATCAAGTGCAGTTCAGGGAATATTTCTTTGTTTGTGACGTATCATACACTCTTCAATTCGAAAAAGACAGCAGACATACCATGATGGTGTTGATTGTCTGGGGATGTCTGCAGAAGGTTAGCTACTCGTCCAACCTCTCCAACCAGAAGGATTAGCAAGGAAGAAATAAACTTTCTAAGAGCGCGTTGCCACCAGGCCTGATTAGTCCACTTTAATCCAACCGTTTGGCTAGAAGGTTTGGTTTGTTTGGAGAGATGTGAATCTGCGATTCAGACCAAAAAAGCAAACTCTGGTCTGCCTAAACACCTAGGTCTTGGTTTGAATTCATTTGCGAATGCCAAGGAGCCCAAAGGCCGCTTCAAAAGCAGGAAGTGAACTATAGCGTAGAGCATTCTGGGTAAATAAAATCAAAACAAACGGCTTGTTTTCTTTAGCTAAAAACAAAAGATGCTAAAATCCCACACTATTCTATTTTTATTTACACTTTCGTGAAGAAGGAAGTGTCGCTCATGTCTTCTTCAGAGGTTTTCGTGCTTTTTCCTTCAGTGGTTCTTGGTGCGACGCCGCCACAGGAGAGGAAGTGAACAGGTGTTTCAAAGAGATTTGTTTGTTTGATCCGGTGCAATGAAAATGTCACAGATGTTGAAATTTTGGTCTCCAATTGAAACACCCCAAGGCTCACTTTTGGGAAGTAGAAGTCAACAAGTCTTCCCAATTTAGTTGCTAGTTGCAGTTTTTTCTGTCATATTATTACAAATGTAAACATGTGGAATTTACATTTGTGTTAAAGCTTTGCTGGTTTGAACATTCAAAGATAGGCTAAAGGCTTTCAGGGGAAGTATGTGCAACTATATCCAAACCCTAGCTTACACTTTAACAGACGTAATTTCTCCCTGAATTTGATCCCGAGGCGGTGTCCATTAGCATGCGAAAGGAAAAACAAAGCCCCGGGACTGACAGGAATAATAATTAGCACCCGGCGAAACAGAAGCGTTCGGTTTCTGTTTTCCGGCGGAGCGAAAACACATTTGAGAAAGAGAATGATCTGGTGTGACAGGAGCCCGAATGATCACAGCAAAGATGTACTCAAAGCCAAGTGGAATTGATCCAGAGAATGTCAATACTCGTGAAAAGAGCTTTTCTCCGTTACCCGAGACGACAGGAGAGACAACGACACAATGGGATGTTTATGGAAATGCAACTGCTGCCAAACAATGTGCTGCTTTTCAGAGAAAATAGCAATGTCAGTTTAATTAAAGCTTATAGTTAAAGAGCCCTTGGTTAGTTTAAGCTATCTGATTCAGACTCATAGACCATTTTCTCCCCTCATTTCATCCTGATACTCGCCATTTTTGCACTACTTGCAATTGCAGCTTATAACTTTATTTTCTTTGCTTTAGATAGAAAGTATGGCAAGAACAGCACATTTGGATGAAGCTACTGTACTTTACATTATTTGAAATGTACAGTACATTTCGGTGTAGTTAAATTTTGCAAGTACTTGAAACACCTCCTAAAAAAAGGCTTAAAACTGACTAATTTAATCATTCAAACACCAAATATACCTTAAAATGCATTAATACAGACGGTGGAAACCTTCTTAGCTAACAGCTTTATCTCCACCACTCTTAAGGGAACAAACACCGGCCTATCCAGTAGCATTGCGTCTAGCTTCCGAAGATGCATTTTCTTTTGAATTTTTGACATGTGCGCTATGAAAAAAAAAAAAAAAAAATCAGCTAAAAAAACAAATTAGCGAACATTGAACCGCAAATAGGTCCACTATATGTTCACGATGATCCTCATTAGAAATGTGTAGCTACATCATATCACTCCACAGACGGCCTATTGTTGTCATCCCTGTCAAAATGGGCCGTAAAGCGGAGTCAGAAAGCTCCACATCGCGCTCAATCGGGCCGCAGCTTGTTGCTTTGCATTTCTGCGTTGTACAGCTCCAGTCTCCTTATGTGCCATTGTGTCCATGCGGAGCAGTACGCTTAGCTGTGCCTCTATCAAAGGGCGCTGTGAGTCTGAGGGCCTCACGCTTTTCCACACCGGCTACGTCTCTCTGAGGCATCTCTGTGTGTGAGTGCGCGGACCACACAGGGCATTATTCATGTGATGCTCTCTCTCGTTCCTCACTGTGCGATATGTAGGGGAGGTTAATGGGTTTGGGCCCTCTATCTGGACGACGGAGGTTTTTAAGGAGCCCCCGCACTTGTCACGCAAACACACCATCCGCCAAAGTAACTTTAAAAGTCACGACATTGGCCATAAGGCATCCACGGCCTCTCCTGTTGTTGCCGGCGCAGACGCGTTCTAGCAACGCGCCGCTGGTACGACGTTCCTTTTCTGTTTTTATTTTCGGCCACCGCTGGAAATCCTGGCTTCCAGGCTTTGACTTTTACAACCTGGCGCTGATATAAAAGGGCCTCTAAACGATCCCGAGCTGGGATTACCATAAGTAAACTCCACAAAGCACGTCATTGCTGTGGGCAAACATCAGGGTGGCACAGGTTCTCCTCGCTCCTGGCAGCCGAGCACAATCTCTGGCATTATAAAAGCGGAGCGGCGACGCTCCCGGGACCGTCTTTTTGCTTCTTTTCTCCCCCCGTGAAGCAGGTTTATTTTATGAGATCATTGTGCCACATGATTTCTTTTAAATCCAGCTTGCCAGCTCTTGTTTTCGGTGCTATAATCTTCCATTTCAAAGCCGCTGGAAGGAGATCTCCATCCTACCTGCCCCAGAAAATTCTCAGTGTCCTTCACCCTACTTTCCCTCCTTTTTTTTTTATTTATTTTTTTTAACTCTCACATTATTCCCCCCCCACACCCTCCCCGTCTTCTTGCTCTCCCAGGTTGGAATGTGGCTGTGTGGGCCAGTGTCAACTGCGGTCTGTCCGCCATCGCAGCCAGCGGCTCGAAGCCTCGGAGTAAACAGGGCCCAGGCTGCAGCCGCCTGCCGCTGCGCTAAGTGAATAATTGCACTGTAAGATGACCGCCGCTTCGCAGCTACACCGCCGCGGCGCGCTGTTCACACGTCGCGCACCCGCACACAAAGCTACGCTTATAAACACAGGGAGGGAGGGTGGTGAACAAAAACAGACGGAAAACAGCTGGTTTTACTCTGCAAAAAAGATGTAAGGCCGTGAGCCGCAAGCAAATCTTTTTTTTTTTTTTTTTTTCCAGCGGGGCATTAAGGAGTATTTTAGCTGCTTTACAGAGATCTGACAAGATCTGGGCAGGATCGAAAAGAAAACACGCGGCTCAGTGCGACACTGCTGCTGCACCGTGAGAGGGAAAAGCACAGTAGTGGTTTTATTCTTAACGTTTTATGTACAAGAAAAGATGAATTACTGTGCTTTTTCACCTGTTTTTTCTCACAACATCCCACTTCCACCTGCTTCTGGTTCTTTAGTGAGTTACAGTAGCTAATAGAAGATCAGGTCAAAGACGCCACAGCTTAGCTAATGTAGTGTGTGCAGGTGGTGCAGAAATGTGCAGCTAGTTTTAAGGAAGGTTTCTGCATTTAAAAGACAACTTCAGCTGTGGTGAGGAAATTCATTGGAAGTTTTTGTTGAGTTTGAAAAAACAACAGTATTTGATTTCAGATGCAGCAATCACACTCTTACCGACTGGAACCGACTTTTGTTTATTGCCGAGATTTTAATCGGGCTATTCCATCTTTTCATTGAAAGGCAACGACACGTACAAAACTCATTTCAATGAACATATTCAAACGTAAAGCATTCACTTTCACACAAGAAAAAAACAAAGTACATCACAACTCTTTTATGAGTTCTTTACAGAGAAAGAAAAGGTGGGAATTTTGAGTTTTGGTGCATTTAATGAACCTAAAACATCAGCTGTTTTTAGTCTGTTTTTTGAGTCAAGTAAAAACTTGAAAATTTGATTATTGGTGGATTAAAGATTCACAACATATCAATATCTACATTGATATCAGTCGATGTTTGTCACTTTTTGTAAGATATTAGTATTGGTCCGATAAGGAAAAGCAGCTTGATAATAATGATGTCTATTTCCAACTTATTGTTTGGGTAAGTGTATTAATGGATATGTTTACAGTAAATGTCTGCTTTTGACCAAAAAAGCCAATAACATCAATATATCGGTCAATATTGATATCAGCCTAAATTTTCATATCGGTAAATCAATAACTGTAATCTTTGATGTTTCTATACTTGGTTATCTTAAAAAGAAAGTATAATGATGCGGCAATCAGCCACTAATCAAAATAACATGATTTTCAATTGATTGGCTCAACCATTAGCAGGTCAAAAATGGAAAGAAGTAGAAATGCATGAAGAGTAAACACCTACATTTTTTTTTAATTGAAACAAATTAACTAAGATTATCTTATAAAGCTAATGTTGAAAAGAAAAAACAGAATTGACCAAAATCTGAAATAGCACGAATGATCAGAAATCGGTATCGGCTTCAAAAAGCCCGATCGGTGTATGCTTACTGAAGATTGGTTCAAAGAAAAAATAAAAGTAAGAAGCTCTAAAGACAGTTTGGTTTTATTCTCAGATATCTGTCATTAGTAAAAAGTTGAAAGTATTTCATAAAGCAAAGACCTCAAGTCATAACCATTAAACTGTAAGAGATCAGTGTCCCACAAAACGTCTCATGTCCAGTAAGCTTGTTTTGCTAAAATATTAGAACTATTATCCATTTATGCATCAAGCTAAAGACTGACAAACATTTTCCAAAAACTCAAAGAATTCTGGAAGGACATCTTTAAAATAAATCAGGTAACAAAATCATGATTCTCTTCCCACTTAACTCTCTCTCTCTGTTGTGCTCCACTACCACCTACACTAACTCTTTAACACTCTCATGTGGGGGATGCTTGGAGACCCTGACAGCCTAATGTGGATGTGATTAATGGAGCAGACCTCTGATGCTGTCTAAAATATGCCAGACATGAGTCTGCACTGCAGCTAGCAGCCGCAGCTCTTCTGTGTGAGCATGCATGCAGCAGATACGCCGGTCTTCACCGGTGAAACTAGGGAGTTTGGCAAAAAAAAAACAAAAAAAAACGCACCAGTCTTTCGCAGCGGGAAGTCGTCCCGAGGGTTGTAGACGCCCAGCACCGGGTGATTGTAGGTGGACACTGTGGTTTGTGGAGGCGAGCTCTGGTCCAGAGAGCTATGCTGGGTTTTTCTGCAATAAAAAAACAAAAAAAACAAACAACAATAAAACCAGAAATCATCAACGGTGTGTGTGTCGAAAAGAAACCATCTCGTTCTCGTGGACTTAAACGATTAAGGCGTCATGCAAATTGCTTGGCAAGGACGCGGACATGTGTCGCCATCTGCTCGCTTCCTACAGTACAAAGTGTCGTTTGTAGGGAAAAACTTAAGCCGCGTTTGGATCTGGCCCAAATGCATGTTCCTGACAAGAGGGTAACGCAGTTGTCTCTTCCAGAACTCAGTGGGAGGCTTGAGTCCAGAGTGAAGGAGTTCATATTTAAGTTAGGAGCAGAGTCAGAAATACACAGACGGTGTATTACGTAACGGTATTACGTAACATTGCTTATTCTCTCTACTGTATTTGTAATTTATGGATTTAGTCGTGTCATTTTACAAAAAAAAACACTATATAGTTGTAGAGGTAGATCATTGTGGAAAATGTAAAATTAAAACCTTACAGCTGGCAGAAGGTGAAGTCATAAACCAGAGGGCCCAAAACAGAGTCCTGTGGATCCTCAGATCATAAAAACATACCAAAAAACATTAAATTAACTGTTAAACCTTAAAAAAAAAAAATTGAATTTGTATTTCACACTCAAATTAATTTTTTACCCTTATTTTATTTCCTTCAAAACTTTTATTTGCTGATATTGAGTAAAGAGGGATCATTAAAAATGCTATTTCTTGTCCTTTTGCTTGTCAACTGGGGATAAAAATCAGAATTTTTTTTTTATTATTATTTGCATGTCATGTCAAAAATCTCCATTTCTTTTTCATATTAATGTTGCAGTTCCTGACACAGTGGAAAAACTGTCTTGAAATAGATTCAAACGAGAATAAATTACATTCTCCGGCTATATTTATTCCTCGGAGACGTCAGAGAAGTGGGAAGATGTCGCGAGGACCACGCAGGCGGTCCTGAACCGTCTTCATTTAATTTCAAAAGTAATATTTTCTTGCTTCGACCACGAATGTGTTGTCAGCTGACACAAGCATTAAAAAGGTTCAAGACTACAGACAAAAAAAAAAAAAAAAAACGGAAACAAGAGGGAGATAAATAATCTCACCTTTCACCTGTGTTTTTACTTTGCGACACAAGCAGAAAAGCTAAACCTGCACTGATTTTATTCACTGGCGTATCTTTCAATCTACCGATGTATGCTACTGCATAATGAACGCTCCAGTCGACGCGACCTTGCTGTGTTTATGCTCGCTCCGACGCGCGGCAAACAAATCGGAAATGGCAAGTGTGCACACCTGCAAAACGGATCGAGGAATGCTACAATTAACTCCAAGGACTTTCAGCCGTCGTCAGGATCCAATATCCTCCTCTCACTTTCACGTCTGCGCCCGTTTGTTTTCTGCCTCTGATCACTCAGTGAGACTCAAACAGAGCAGGTATTAGCATGTGTCATTACTTAGCTGTCAGTCCACTGTTTTCTGCTGCTTCCGATCAGGTGACGGTTAATGGAAAAGCCGTCTTACCGGTACCAGTAGGGGGCGTCGTTGGGGAGGCCGCCCTGGTTGAGGCTCCGCTGGGCCAGCGCCTTCTTTTTGTTCAGGACGAACTCCTGCAGACGCATCTTCACCTCGGTGCTGGCCACGGCACCTGATGAACACAGGGCAAATACAAGAGGCAATGAATTTCTTGTATTTAAAATTCGTCAATACTTGAGATCCCTTCTAAAAACATTAGTAACTCTTTATTTTAATATTTCAAACAGCAAATACATCTTAGAAAGCGTCTTAGCAGTGGCTATCATCTAGTCTTCCTTATCTCCACTCTATGGCATTCAGCCAATCAATGCCAAGTATAATAAATGGAACTCTTGGATTGGCTGCTTCGCAAACGTTAGCCAACAGCGTGAAAGTAGCATTCCAGCTAGGTATTTCTGCTTTTTATCAATTTTGTTTTATTCCCCTACATTTAATAAAGAAGACATAAACTTATCTAGGAGGTAAAATATTATTTCATTGATTTAAAATCAGTGGAGTCATCTATTTGTGAAATGCAGCAGACATTTTCTGGATCTAGGATTAAAAACAGACAATCATCAAATGGGAAATTTACTAATTACCAAACAAGGAATTAAACAAAAATGATGCAAAACTCATCGGAGAGATTTGAAGACACCATCGCCACACATCGCACTCATACAGACACACACACGGGAGCAAACACAGCAACCCTCTGACTCCCTGCTCGCCCGATCCCTGAACATTTTCCATAGAGTGCGAGAAGGCGCGCTCTCTCAAGGACGCCTGTCCATTTGCTTTCAATGAACTTGTTGAGAGAGACGTCCAGAGGTAATAGCTCGGCCCGGTCCGCGCCAAGGCCACCGGGGTATTACCACTCGTTCGCCACTGCAGAGCGCGCCGCCTCTCCGAGTGAAATGGAAACGCACGTGAGGCAAACACAACAGTTATTTCAACCTTGGAACGGCTTGAATGAGGAGCTCTTACTGAGCCTGGCCGCCTGCAGCCCGTCTGACACGGAGAACTATTTACGGAGCTATTTAGCCGCGGAAGTGTCTAGTTTTGCTTGTTTTAGTGCTAAAAGACAGAATCTGTAACGAGAGGTGTCAAATCTTTTAATGAAGTTTCTCCCGCTGCTTCTAATCTCGCCTCACTTATGGTGCTTTTGCGATAATTTCACTAATTGGAGAACCACAACCTGAAGTCGTATTCATCACCTCTGAGACAGAAGCACCTTTTAGTTACAGCTGCCAGTCTGTGGAGTAAATCTGAACCGGCTTAGCAGATCTAGAAACTAAAATCTTTGCCTGTTTTTCTTTGCAAAAGAACACAACCTCAGTCAGATCGGACGGAGAGCATCCGAGAACATGTAAATGTAGGCTTTGACTAGCCCACTCTAACACACAAAATACATTTTTCTTGTCATTTGTTCTCACAGTTTGAAGAACAAACCTAACGTGAAATATTTAAACAAGACAAAATGAATCTGATTCTTGCACACAATCTTAAAAGTGTGGCATGAATTTGTATTTTCCTCTCCTGAGTCGGTGCTGTGTTGCTTGCCACAAATTTGCAGTAAGATGTAGATTTGGGCTTTAACTATATGCCATTCAAACACATGATACGTTTACTCTTGGGCCACAAAAATGTCATTTAAACAATTTTAAAAACAAAAAACTAATTTCACTGTGACTTTTTGTACATGTTTATTTTATAAAGTATTCATATTTTTTCTTGTGAATTGATCTGCAATCATCGTAGATCTGAAACATTAAAAAAAAAAAAAGCTTTTTCGCGGGGGATTGATGGTTTTCTAAAACTTCAATTCCTGTCCTTCCGTGTCCACAATTAAACACATAAAATATCTAATGGTTCAACTAATATCTAATGCGACAAAAAGTGGAAAAAGCTCAAGGGTCGTGCATATTTTTTGGCACGAAAACGTTGCACAAACATCAGGCGTTTCCATGGCTCCGCGCGCAGACGGGAAACACGCGGCGTCGGAGCGACTTACTCTCCTGGCCCCGCTCCTTGTTCTTCAGCAGCTGCAGCTTCTGCTCCCTCTGCTGCTTCTCCAGCTCCTGCTCCAGCCGGTGGTTCTCCATCTTCCTCTGGTGCTCCAGCAACTCCTGCTGGTGCTTCAGGGCCAGCAGCTCCTGTTGCTGCTGCACAAAGAAACATCAGGAATATTGTGAGTTAGAAAAGAAAAAAAATGGAGAAGGGCTTTCTTCGTAACAGCCTCGTTTGAGCTCTCTTCAGAACAGATTCAATTCGCTGCCTTTCTCGCTTTGAAAAAAGTATTTTCATTCAACTTCTGCTCTCTCTGAAGTAAATAACTCTGACAGCTGTTCAAAGCCATAAAATTAAACCTCTGCAATTCCTCTAAAAACCTCAGGCCAAAAGCTTTAGCCTTTAAACAAATATAAGCAATTTAACTGGGGACGAGGCTTTAGCAAAACACATAATCCAATCTGCTTACTTCCTCGTCGCGCTGTAAAAAATCTTTTTCTTTTTTTTTTTCATTTAAAAAGGCTTCGAGAGTAAATTTCTTTATTTTTCCGCTAAAAACCAATCTGTGGCCTGACAGCTTGTCCTGCAACCAAAAGGTCAGGAATAAAATCAGCTCCAAAGCTACAACGTGCCCACGATTGCCTCCTCTTCATCACGCTGAAGGGTCCTTAAAAAAAACCAGACGGGGACCCTCGCTGAGAGTCACTGTGCATAAAAGCAGCCAATTAAACAGCACCGAAATGAGCTTCTGCGATCAACAATACGCCGCTATTAGAGACACAAACGTTCCCTGATAGCAAGACCGAGACAACCTGAGGAAGCACAAGTCTTTTTTAAATAATGATTTAGACTATTGAAGATTTTTAAAAAAGGTATCTAAAGCAACCTCACTGTGAGAGGAAGTAACCTGATGACTGATTGAGCCACAACTGACACCAAGAGTAACTAAAGAATTAATTTTTCCTGAGGAATTTTGGTCGACTCTTCTCTGCAGAGTTAACTGAGCCATTAAAAAGGGTCTGATGGACATGTTCAAACTTTTACTCTGCTACTCCAAAACCGTCAGTTTTTATATTCTCTGAATAAAGTGAATCATTTTTGAAAACTGAATTTAGTGTTTACAAAATGTCATAATATCAACATCATTTCTCAAGTTGCACCGATCCACTTTTTTCAATTACGATTCTGATATCATTAGTTTTGGTTGATGATAATCGGATGTTGAAAAACAGCTGAACTGACTAAAAACTTTACTTTTTTTTTTTTTTAAACACAGTCATAACTGTACCAGTAGAGCATCACAAGGTTGGTCAAACATGTAAAAACAACACAACTTTAATTTGTTCACTCAGTGCAACTGGGAGGATAACAGCCAATATAAAATAAATAATAAATGAACTTTCGGGATCTTGTGTTGTTTGAGTTGGATTTGGGTTTTGTTCATTTCTGTTTTACTTAGTTTCTTTGATTACTTTCTGTTTTACTTACTTCAGTTCAGTCATTCTTAGTGTTTCTTGTTACGTTTAGTTATTCCTCGTCACTCCAGTTTATTATGTTTCTTGGCTCCAGTTGATATTTAGTGTTAGATTTATTTCCCTTAGTTGCTTTCCCTCACCCCGCGTGCCACTTTATCTCTCTCTCTCTCCTCACACCTGCAACCCAGCTCTATAATTAGTTAGGTCTTTGTTCAGAATTTAACCTCACAGTGTTTAAACTCAAGCACTGTGAACGAACAGTCCTCGCTGGTTCCTCCGGTCATATCCTGGTTACTCCCACCGTTGATACTCTGCTTGCTTTTTGTTCCTGGTTCCTGTTTTTGTTCTGCTCTGGATCCCTGTGGTCCCTATGATTTTTTTAAGTTTTCAGTTTTGTCATTTATAAACATTCAACATGATCCATGGTCCCTTGTCCATGGTGTGTCCCGCCTCTCACCCATTGACAGCTGAAGACAGGCACAGCACCCCTCCCAACCCCAATGGGATAGGTGTGTAAGAAAATGGATGGATGGATGGATGGATGATCCATGCTCCCAGCTTGTTTAGTGACCTATATTTGATCGGTTCACAGCGATGGCATGTAATCATCCGGATTGCAAACCCTGTAGTCAGGCATTCTGCGGCAGAGACGTGAACCTGTGTTTGCGGCGAGGCCAAATCAGACCCCCGAAATGAGGCTGTGAATAAATTAGTGGCTTGGGGCTGAGAGGAGGAAGAGCTCTCTGGAGCGCAGCCAGCCATCACTTTTTGACTTCAAACCGAGGTTGGGGAAGAGGGAAGAGGGGTTTTAGTGGGCGGGACCTCCTCGCCCACATGCACACAGGACACTTACACACCCAAAACCCCTTGCGGCTCGGCTGACCAGAGCCGTGCACATCCTTCCCTCCTAACTTGTGCAGGAGATTTCTCTGCCACCCGCAAACGCAGACGAGCGAGTGCAGGCAAACGTTTTGATGAAATTTAAGAGGATGTGTACGTTTTCATGTTTTCTAAGGCAATTCTGTGTGTGTTTTGTGTTTGTGTGTGTGTGTGTGTACGCCCGGTGAATAGAGGTGATTGAGGCCGGGGGGCTCCACGCTGAAGCCGTGCGTCACGAACATCTGAGCTGTCCCGCCGCTTCAGACCGCAAGCCAAGAGGACCCTTTAGATGGCAGCGCCCATTAACCAAAGCGTCACGAAAACCGAGGCAGGACTGTGCTTGGCAGGTCTTAACAGGGACGGTGTGTGCGCGCGGAATTTTAAGCCAGAGAGGCAAGACGTACAGGAGACAGGAGAGCAGGATGCGGTTTTAAGGGAGAAGATTAAACCAACGACATTGATTTGTCTTTAGTGTCTAATTTTGTTGCTCGGCAAAAAATCCGAACAGTGGCGCTGTTTTCGTTTTCACTTAGTGTCAACAACTTAGCAGCTTTTATTTAAGAGGCATAATTTGAGTCATTTTATGCACTGTTCAAAATGGGAAAGACAAGAGAAGATGCCACTTGGATATTTACTAGCAGCATTTATGAGGAATCCACACCTATTTTCTTGCTGTGTAATAAAACTAAACAGGAAGTGTTATGAACAGCTTAAATGAGGATCAGTTTATCCCCTCTAACGTACAGTAACAATTAGTATAAGCGACATGAAAGATTTTTAGAGGAAGGAACTGAAGGCAGGGTTTCCTCCAGTGTATTCTAAGCCTGGCGGCCCGCCATGCTTTACTAGCCCCGCCGCCAGGCAAAGCGTTGCTTGTTTACGTTTCTAAGAAAGGAAAAAAAAAATCTTTTTTTTTTGTTTGTTTTTTAAAGCCGGGCTGCAAGCGTCTCTTTTGCTCTTAGCATTTCACTAGCAGAGCAGATTTATTCCTAAAGGATAGGTTTATAATAGGTTTATAGTTTATGCATTTAAAACCCGACAGCGTGGACCAATCACACCGCTGGCGCCTCTGCGCTTTGCCTCGCGCGCTGCCGCTGCTTTACCTCAGCGGGATCGCTCACGCCTCCTTTCACTCAAACTGGACACAGGCTGACCTGTATGGATATTTACATCAACTTACTGTGAGGAATTATGATCCTTTGGAGAACTCTAGGGAAGAGTTTAAAGCCCGCCGCGTTAGCTCTGGTTGCGCAGCTCAATGTGAACCGCAGGAAAAAGTTGTGGCGAACTCGGAGGTGCGTTGTGGAGTGGTGAGAATGATTTATCTTTGTGAACGAACAATTATATGCGGCGTTTACATCTCAACACGCTGCCCAGCGTGTGGCTCTGTGTCTGTCTGCAAAGTTTATGTTTGTGGTCCCGGTTGGCCGGAGCGTTTGTGGATGAGCAGCGCTAACCTCATCATGCAGTTCAGCCCGGTGAGGAGCTTTAACGCTCTCCTCGGAGTCACGCATCATGCTGATTTTATATTACTTTATTATTATTTTTAGTATTATTTTTCCGGTTACACGATGCATCAAACCATATCAAATGCATTGTCTACTTAGAGTTAATACGCGCGGCCGCAGGAGATCTGAGAAACTCGTCCCATAAACTCGACCAACCAGAATAGTTTCTGTGACGCTTATTAAAAACTCAACAGACACTAAATGGAAGAGCTACTCAAGCCACATTAGCAGCATTGAATTAAATCTCCCGTTTGTTGCGCATCTCTGCGTAGTGCAGCAGATTATCTCATCATGCAGGGCCGGTCCAAGGCTGCATGAGGCCTGGAGCAGAATCTGACTTAGGGGCCCCTTTTGTTGCTAAAAATATCAGCACCTCTAACAGCTTCTGTGTTAGATTTAGTGAAATATGGGAGAAGGGAGTAGTTTAATTGGCCAGCCTAAAAAGCAATAAGTTATCATCGCAATTTACTAATTTGTATTTGTAAATTCAAAGATTAAACTCACAGCATCAGATTGTTGCTATAATAACAAAAAAATCTAACTATGAATATTGTTCTTTGAAGTTTTACAAAGTAAACTTGCCAGCTTCTTAAAATCTTGTATTTAAATGTTAAACAATTTAAAATAATTTATGTATGCCTAAACAATTGAATCAAATTTAACAGCATTGATCATCTCAATAAACAAGTGTTAAATTTATGTATCTGTGGTCTGTTTTAAAATATTAGTGTTTATGGGGCCCTTGAAGCTCTTGGGGGGCCTGATGGAGCTGCTGACTTAATTTGAATTAAACAGAAGTGCAAATTTGTTGTTTTTAGCCCACCAGGCTTAGCAAGTTTTCTGGGGGAAACCCTGGAAGGAATAATCTCAGGTTCAGGTTATGCTACTGAAAATTATTTAAAGTTTGTTTTTGTTTTTTTTAGGAGATGGTGGTAAATATAGAGGGTGCTGTAGCTATTAACGGTCCTACCAGGGACACATAGAGCATTAAATCGACATACCAATAACAAAGAGCGAACCTGTGACTTTTTTAATAAAATAGTTCTGCAAATAACTGCTTCGCCTTTGCCAAAAAGTACATTTGTGAGATGATTCTGATGTTGGCTCTGGTCAGCATCAGTTTTTGATACGGGCCACATGGGCAGCTGCCCAGGGCCACAATTAAACAAGGGGGCACACAAATGTAATATATCATAACTATGTCCAAAAGAAATATTCTGTTGCTTTAATGCACCTTTTTGGTTTTATGGCTGTTGTCTTTGTTTATGCATTTCTTTCTGCCACACTTTTTCTTTCCACTAAACTTTCAGCTTCTTTGGCAATGACTTTAAGTGCTTTACCGTCCTTGTGGAGGGTGCAAATGGCATAATTGTAAAAATGAACAAAAAATACATTCTTACTATATCAGTTTCACCTGAATTTAGTTATTTAAACTTTTCATTTATTGAGATGCAATCAATGCAACACTTCTGTTTCTATAAATTTTTGTTTGTTTGTACTTATTTACTTTTTAAAGCATGTTATTTTAAGAAAAATTACAGTTAAAAAGTGTAAAAACACATGAAGAAGCAAAAGTTGCACAGATTTGGCAATAAAAGAGAAGTACAATGACAAAACCCCCCAGAAATTTCCAAAACGAAGGAAAAGGATTTAAGGAAGTATGAAAAGAGAACATGGGAGGAATAAGTGAAAGAGAGTAAATACAGGAGGAAGAAAGGAAGACGTTAATGGAAAGAAGAAGTTAATGACAGGAAGGAAGTGGCAAAAAAAACAACAAGAGATCAGTGAGGAATACGGGAAGAACGATAGAGTCACAAAGAATGATGATGATGAGGAAGAAATCTTCTTTTTTTTCTACAAAAAATCTGAAAGATTCACCTCTTTTAATTTAAAAAAGACATGAAAGCATGAAAGGACAAAAAATGTCAAAGGCAGCTAAAATAAAGAAGCAATATAAAGTCAAGCTAAAGATTTATCTTCCCTCCAAACAAACCGAGTTGAATCTATTTTAAGAAAAACAAATGCTGCTGTATTAAAACTTTCTCTGCTTCTGCACTTCCCATAGACGTGTGACGCCACAAAGTGATGCACGCTCATGTGGAAACGAATGAAACTCGGTACGTTAGAAGAGCTGAAAGACAGTAGGATCCACTCGGCTCTAATTAAATTCAACTCCAGCTTTTTAATCATTTAAAGGAAAGCTTCACACATCCATTTCTCACACTCTTTCCTGCAGCCAGACACATCTTTATATTGCCCTCATCCATCCGAGGAGTTAAAGAAAATGAAGCTAAAGTGCCTTTCTGTTTCTGCTCTCACTCTCTGCTTGCACTGAAGCCATTTAAAGCTGATGAGGCTGCTCTTAGCTGCTGAGTTCAGTCTGTTATCGAAGACTCCCGAGGCTGAATAAATTAAGAGCCGTCTTCGTTTGGTTTGGAGGAGATTTAAATAGCGATGGTGTGCAAGACCGTTGGTTTTATGTGGAATAATTGGACTAATTTAAAACTCCATAGGTTCTTATTGTTTTGCGTCCTTTCAATGAATTTCTGCAAAACGGGTGATGCTGCTCCATAAATAATGCTAATTGTAAATGATGTACCTTAATGTGCTCCTGGAGCTGGGCCTCATGCTGGCGGGACAGCTGCTCGTGCTGCCGCTGGAACTCGGCGATCAGGATCTGCCTCTGGATCTGCTGCTTCTGCTTCAGGGCCAGCAGCTCCTGCTGCAGCTGCTGCTCGCGCACCGAGGCCGCCACCACACCGCCACCGCCACCACCGCCACCGCCACCAGATCCTCCCAGGGAGCTGGGTGAGAGCTGGCCCGTCGGGGAGAGCGACGACACCTGCTGGTGCTGCTGCTGGTGGTGGTGGTGGTCCACACGCAGGTCCATGGGGATGGCAGCAGGGGGCAGACGCAGGGGCAGCGCAGAGTTAATGTCCACTGAAGAGGAGAGAAGAATAGGAACCATCAGACAGGTGGAGAGATGGAGGGATAAAACAGATGGATGGATGGATAATGAAAGGTTGTTGCGATGACGTAAAGTCTTTCCTATTTCCTGCCTACTTCGTGTTGCCAGGTAGCTCCTACTTCAGCGATTTCTTACTTCTTATCAAAACTGGGTGTGTGAGTGAAATTTAACTTATCTCTTCACAAACTGCGTCTAATCACAGGTAATTCCTGGTATAAGAAGGAAAATTACTGTTACCTTAAGGGCACGGCTGGTTTGAATCAGCCTTTTTTCCTCTTAATAAACAAAATCAGAATCAAAATTTAAAGTCCTGCACTAAAACCTGTATTACTGAGTATTTTATTGATACATCTCACACACAAAAAAAAGATGAGCTCCTGCAGGAGTGTTTTATACCAGCGAGGCCGAGTTTCCTAAATAGGATGCACTCATAACTTTTGTGTCAACAACAGAAGCACATTCTGACGCCAAAGCAAGACAAGCGGAGCAGGATGAATAACCAAAACACGGCACAAGGTTAAAAGACATGCGAGCAGACATGTTCCTCTTCTTCTGCACGCCGCCGTGTGTTTTCATACTTAGCGCAACTTCAAGGTTATGAAGCTGAGGGTGGATTAAATCAAAGCACTTCACGAGGGCTATTTAATTAGTCTACCTCTTAGAAAAATGCCCGGAAGAGAATTTTTTTTTTTTAAACTTTGAGATTTTCTTTAATTAACACACACACAAAATAAAAGTCTCCCATACTTTTCACGCTCCTTCACTTTTATGGGAGGAATATATAATTTAAAAAAAAAAAAAATGACTTGGCTATTTTAAGCAGCACATTAGATAGACCGCTTGTAAAACAAGAAAGCAATAAACGGATAACGGAGCTGTAAATCAGACCGTCGGATTAAAGCTCTTGGATTTAGTTGCCATTTCTGAGAAAAAAGTTGTTCTTTAATGAGCGTCACAAATGTTGGTGAAGTAACACCAGTTCCAAGAGAGCTATCTTTAAACTTGGTAAAATCCTGATAAGATCTGTTGGGAAGAAAAAGTGCTGTGCTGCTCTTCCACACAGCACTCGCTGACCCATCCGACAAAGCCTGCATTGACCCTTCCTCTCCACCTCCTTTCACCCCTCTGCCCCAAAACCCCTGGCTCGGGGCACAGGAAGCCCACCAATCCGCCGGCTTCCTACCAATAAGTCTGGACAAACAGGAGCCGATTGGTCCGATTATTTGCCTACAATGTTTGCGGAGAGCCAGGGACACTTCACGTTAATGAATCGGCAAACAAAACATCAGCGGTGAGCTGAACTGACGAACACTTTGAGTTGCTTTCTGCTTCTGCTGCGGGATGTTCCGTGTTTGATGCATTTACGCCCCCCTCCTCCTGAACATCACCAAACTGTAATTGCACATCCAAGCAGCTTTGCTACTGTTAAGGCCATATGGTGCCTGAATGCTGAAATGCTTGATTCTCACTGTGTGCAGCAGGTGAAATGCCACCCCGCCCCCCCTTGCGGTTATTGCAGGAGAACAGCACAACAACATGCAACAGGGTCCTAAAGGACTGCAGTCATGTGGGGGAAGATTACAACACGTCTCATAGGCTGCTGCTGCTGCTGGGACTAATTGAAAGGGAGCCTACGATCTGACACGTGATGAGAAGATGAGAGAAAGGAGAGCTTTATAAGAAAAGAGGAGTTGTGTGAAACTATGAATTGGTAGATTTTTCTTTTTTAAACCCTCTGACTCATTCAGTCTGCGGTAGCTTTTTTTTTTACCTGAATCTGCATGAGTCACTCTGTAGCTTAAGGTTGGGAACCAATGGCCTATCTCATGACTTTTAGGGTCAAAGGACATCATTTAAAAAATAAAAATAAAGATCTGAAACTGTCAATTTTAGTTGACTTCTATAAAAGAAACTTTAAAATCAAAAGAACAGCTTTGAAGAGATGAGTCAAGTGGAATGTTTTGGTCGATTTTTGAGCATGTTATTTCTTTCTTCTGGATGCGAGCACAAATTAATTCTTTAAAATCGGAGTAGAAGCGACGTCACACTGTGTGCGAGACATATCTGTCACTGTCAAGAAGGGATTTACTACCATAAAGAAAATGTAATTACTTGGAGTTCAAATTTTAAACTGTCTTTAGTGTCGGAAAATATTTACGATAGCTATGCTAGCTTTACTAAAAACAGTCTTTGTATGTATTTCCAACAGAATGTAGCTTGAAGGTTTGCAAAAGGTTCCCAACATTTCCAAATCCAGCATGTTTCACAACAGAGAAGTTGATCGTCTAAAAGGATTGAAACAGAGACACTTTATTAGTTGCTGAAGTCCTGCTCTCTTGCCTTCTCGCAGCCTAAATGAACCACAGACACGTCTTAACAGTTTGCCTTTATATAGCTTCTTAAACTAGTAACACATTAGTGCTTCCCTTACCTTCCACACTGCAGAGCGGCGTTCTCAATGCAACTTGGTAGAGTTTAAGTGTGATTTACTCAAGATTAGGAAAAAGATCTGTTTTTTTTATTTTATTTTATTTTATTTAATTACTTTTAGGGTCAAAAGATGCCAATTTCGGTAAAACTTTGACCTGTTACCACCAATTATGTCTCATTTATCTTTAAATTCTACAATTTTAGAAATGAGAACTCCATTTAAAATAATAATGTCTTGCTCTCTCTTGCCTTCTCACAGCCTGAATTAACATAAAACATGTCTCGACATATTTAGTTTAAAACACAGCTAACAATGACTTTTTTTCACTTCTTTGCACCAAGGTAGGACGTTTTCAAATATCTGAGTTTCCTTTTCAACAGCCCAGTTGCTGGTTAGAGCTGATCAAGCTTAAAGTTGTCTGATTTCAGTAGGCAGCAATTTTCCCGTTGCCTCTCCATTAAAGTCTAATATAGCGCCACCTGATTCTGCATGAGTCACTCTGCAGATTAAGGTTGCAAATCAATGCCTCATCTGAAGCCCTTTAGGGACAAACAGGTAGAAAAGCAAAGCAATCGGAAACATTGGTTCTGGGGACGACGGAAAAGCTGAAACGAGGAAGGATGGGTTAGACCTGCACTTGTCAGAGCTGCGCCGCAGCCTTCTTGGTTAATGTGAATCCATAACTCACTTTACCCCCTCCCCCTCCAAAAAAACCCCTCCACCGTCACAAAATGTTCATGGAGTGGAGGGGGAGGTGTCTCTGAAACGTTGCACTACTCGATGGCGACGCATGCGGATCCGTAAACACACCTCGCTTGGCGTCTCCGCCACCCTGGCGGCGCTAATTGCTCACCGGATGAAAAGCGGGAGCTACAGAAAGAAGTCAGTGGTGTCGTTACCCATCTTCGTCCTCTCCTCCTCACTGATGCACCCTCCTCCTCCTCCTGCTCTTCCTCTTCTGCTCTTCTTCTTTCGGTGTGTTACGGGGGAATGACAGCAGTGCTCGTCTGACTTGTCCTCATGCTCTCTGTCTCTGTCGTCCCCTGCTCCGGTCTTAACCTGATGGGTGTCTCCCTCCCCTCCCGTCTCTCTCTCCTCCCCTCGTCCCCGGCTTGCCCAGTGATGACATCACAGGGCAGTCTCAGGCATGCAGCCTGTTTATTCTGCAGCTTTTCCAGGAACCAGCGTCTCTCTCTCTCTCTCTCTTTTACACACACACACACACACACACACACACACGCAGCACTCCCTCTCTTCACCCTCTCTACTCTTTTCGCCTTGCTCAACCCGCTCTCCCTGCTCCTAAGACCGAGGAAATCCCTTTTTAGCCTCCCCCCCACACACTTCTCCCACTCACTTCATGCAGTTCCCATCCCAAACTCAAAATCACAACAAACGCCTTTCCCTTTTTTTTCCCCCCCCCTCTTCTCTTGGTATTCCCGGCACAGAATTTGCCTGCATTTCCCTCCCCAAACAGATAAACAAGCAAAATGGATTCAGGGTGAAACAGAGCGGGGGAGTTTTCCCACTCCGTTCTATTCGCAGCGACGCGCTTTTGTCAATCGGAGGTTTAAAAGCAGCTCCGACGGAAAGTTTTGCGTGACGCGTTTGGAAGCAGCTGTTGGTCTTTGTAATAAACTGTACAAAAAAAAGAAAAAGAAAAAAAAAAAAAAAAAAAAGATCCCGCTTCTGATCTCTCCTGATTGTTCATCTGGGGTTCGGTCAGCATACCGTTTAAAGAAAGCACAAACTGTGTTAGGCTTAGCGACTCGCTGAGCAAACTGTGGGCCCGAAAGCGTGGCCAGAAAAGTGTGATCAATCTCTCCCCTTCCAGCCGCGGCGGAGCTGCAAATGTAAACTAACTTTCTCGGAGTCCTTTTTTACAAGTGAGTGCAGCCAGAATCGTTGCGGAGACAAAGCCAGGTCAAAAATAACGCTCTGAAGGGACGGTTGTGGGTTTGTTTCTCTTTAAAACTGTCAGTGCTGCCTCAGAAGTAACTTTAAAGCACAAGACGGCGCAGCATCTTTTGCATTTCTGTTGCAAAACATCTCTCCAGGGTGGAATCGGTTGTGTTTTTCCACCCATGAGGTTAAATTTATATTATTTTACAACCTGGCAAAGATAATTTTTATTACCATCCGATAATGTCTGCTGTCCTTTCTTTATATATTTTTAACACAACAGTAAAACCACATGCCAACAGATTGCCAAACCGAATCAAACGGCCGAAAATCTTATTTTGCCCGATCGACGATCAACAAGCCCACTCCTTTAAACAACATCAAAACGGGACCCCAAACTCCACTGGCCGCACGCCGGCGGAGTTTGGGCTCTAATAGCCAAGAGAGAAGCTCCTGGGAATGTCCCAGCTGCTGCTCGGAAAAGACCCGCTTTGATACAGGCCCCCTTCGTCGTCGCGCGCTGACGTCAAGCGTGTTCCTCTGTTTACTGATGCACGCGGGATAAAGGATAATGTGAGGGGCCTTCGCTGCCAAAATCAAAACAGAGACGGCGTCTCGGGGGAGAGCCGTGGGAGCTTCCAGGGAGCCTTTGCGCAACGAAGCCAGTGTACCTGTTTGACAGCAACTGGGTACGGTTTCAGTTTGTCGGATCTAAATAAAGGCTCCCCCCTTTGATCTGCAGCCTGATTTAGCTCAGACTTGTCAGCAGAAAGCACACGTTTCAGTTTTAATCGGAGCTTCCTGCTGGAGTAACCGAGACATTCCTTCTCATTTTCTATTCATATTTCTATTCATATTCATATTTTCTATTCATTTCATATTCTTAAAGGGCCGTTTGCTCCGGAATGTATTGATAAAACCCATTACAAATTGTTAAAGGGGCGGTATCGTGCAAAATCAACTTTATTTTATTTTTTAGCTTTACCTCCTGTTATAATGTTAGTTTTCATCAAAAACAGACCGGGAGTGTTGCTTTGATTCTTTAATCATTTTTTCTCCATGGCAACCATTCAGCTGTGCAAAACACCTGGGGTTATGGGGAGGAGGGGTAGCCTGGCCTTTAAGGGGCAGCTCCACCTCAGAGTTGCAGTTTTCAAGCTTCTGAACTTCACTCTGCTCCTTCAGACTAGCCAGCAGCAATTAGCAAACACCTGGTGGAAATGAACATCAACTGAGCTCTTTATAGGAGCTACTGCTCAGTGCAAAGCTGGTAAAAAAAAACGTTGTTGAATAGTCATGTTGTGATGACTTCCTGAAGGCGGAGCTTCTGAAAGAGCTTTTTTAAAGAGACAGAAGCCCAATTTCAAGGTGTTGAAATACAAAATCAAATTTCTTTAAAGTGATATTTGATATAGACAGTGTTTCTATAACTGGATGTAACTTTATTGTGCTATGAAATGATACTACATGCCTGCAAAATATAATAGCAACCTTTAAAAATTGTAATAAATAGCCGTGCTTGTGATCAACAAGTACTCATTAAAATGACATATTGAACATCTTTTCAGTCCCTCGAGGATTTTTTTGATTGTGATCTGTTTTGTTTTTGCACTGTTTTGTGGTGCTAATTTAGAAATATTTGCAAATAATTTTGCCATATTTGCACCTACGGTTAATGTAACTTTTTGTTACTCGCCATATCAAGCACCAACTAGGTCCATCAAAATAAGTAATAAATTAATTAATCGCATGATAAATTAAAACGAGCTCAATGATTTCCATTTGCATAATGCATGTTTTTCTCTTTTCTCTCTCTTTCTACCAGAAACTGGATGACAAATGTCTTCCGTCTGCTGCTTTGGTGTCAGCTGGCCCCTTTTTATTTGTCGTTTCTGTTGTTTTATTTATTTCTTTTTTGAATATTTAAAATGTATCCGAGTTCCAGAGTGAAATGTCCATTAGAATTTAAAGTTTACTAATTACTTGAGAATCTGTTCTTGCGTCATTAGGACATTACCATTATAGTATTTGAAAATTGTTTCAAAAAGACGATATCGTTTATCGCAAATAACTTTCTTGGATAATTTATCGTCTTGCAAAATTTGCTATCGTGACAGGCTTAGCTAGCATCACTTAAACCAAATGTGGAAACAACAAACTCAATTATGCATTAGTGCAACAAAAGAATGAATTTTGGAGGTGACAGAAACATAAAAATTTGAGAGACTGATTGATGTAATTTGCCAGTGTGCAGATAAAATCGACTTTGATTTGATTAATAAAATATTACCTTGAAGGTTTATGCATCTCTTTGGAGTCTAGAGCCACATTAAAAGCTATGGTGGTCCAGATTTGGCCCCTGAGCCTTGAGTTTGACACACTTGATTAAAAGCATCAAAACTAAGAACTTCCACCATGACAGGAGCCGTTTCTAACCAACCATTTTGGGACGAGCACGCAATCTCCAACTCGTCGCCGCCTTAACGATCGTCAGGCGACGTCTCTGCAGCGGCGCTCTGTAGCAAGAAGGAAGGAGGTGGGAATGGGAGCGGGACCTGGAGGCTGCGGTCCCTCTCGGCCTCTGCAGCAGGGCTTTAATGGAGCGTGTCACAGCTCGCTGCCCGGGCTGATGCAGGGGAGGAGGAGGAGGAGGAGGCAGAGGGCGCCACCTGAACGCACAGCAGTAAACCTGCTCTCCCTAAAGCCAGCCGCACTGGAGACGCATTCATCGCATGGGAGCTTCCTGGCAGACGGTCACGAGCTCCCACCCGCCGCACATCCGACGTGTCGGATGCTCTTAAAACAATCTGTGTTGCTTTGTGCGAAACCCAAACTTAACCAAAGTAAACCGTTTACTTTTGACTGGAGTAACTCCCAGCAGGTGCAGTGACCGCAGCTTTGCATTGCAGAAACAGAGCGCCGTCGGTCCGGACACTGGCATCCGATTACCGGGACGAGGGCAACCACGAACGCATCGGCACTTTTTTTTTTTATAACTTTAGTATTGTTGTTTTTTTTCTTTACAAGCAATTTATTGCTCCAAAGTGTTATGGCAAGGTTGACGGCAAAACAACAATTCACAAAGTCAGTGATCCTTTCCTGGACTTTTTCAGCCAAAGTATAAACGCAAAGGTTCAGTTTTAACTTATGACTTTTAAAAGTGGATGGGTGGGTGGATGGAAACATTTTTCCATCTTCTCTTCTCTATTCCTTCCCAAACCAGGAAAACTCTTCACCCTACATTTTCCCGCCTGTGTGAGATTTAAAAGAAAAAAACAAAACGCTCTCGGGTCACAACACGGAAACCTCTGCAGCTCCGTATCCAAGACAACAGCTTTCCAGAATATCCAATGAAGACGCTCCGGTGGATTTCAATATTTCATCACCCTAGCCAGAGGCGTATAGAAAACAAGCCGGTCTGCTGCCGATCCCAGAGCCCGGATTTATGAATCGGAAAAAAAAAATAAAAAAAATAAAAAATAAAAAATGAAGCCCAGCAGCTTCATCTTCCTTGCGCCAGTTTCTCCTAAAAAGATTCCTGCTCATTTCTCAACTATCACTACAAAACACCCATTTATTCTCATGAATGCTTTGGGAATTCATCAACAGAGAGCCCCATTTCTTACCCCCCCCCCATTATTTTACACTAAAAGGCGACAGCGGCAGCAAGAAAAAGTCGTCTCCGTTTGTTTTGAGACCAAAAACTAAGTCAGGAACTTGCAGCAAAACACACCAGCGACCTGCACAATAGCTTGTTTTGCTGTGTATGTTGGCAGTTTTCAGCGCTCCGGATTTTCATTCAGCAAAATGGCACGGGGAGATAACCGACTGCATAAATAAAACACACGAGGAGTCTGTTGGAGGAGTTACAGCGTCGGGAAAACTGAAGATTTTTTGTTTTTTTGCACATTAATAGTGGAATCACATCCAAACACACACACAAACACAAACACACACACACACACATACACATACACACACAGAGGGATTAGGGATTGTCCAACCTGTTGGGATGTGGTTGAGCGCCGACGTCTTGAGGACCTCGAGCGACTGCTCCTTCCCCAGGATTCCCTCTGTGGGAGAAAGAGAACATTCTGCTTCAAATATGGTCCGCAGCATCGAGACAAGGGGGGGGAGCTGGTTGCCGGCGACGATGCGACTGCTTTAAAAAAAAAAAAAAAAAAAAAAAAACAGAGAAAGTAAGGGGGGGCTTCAGGTCATCTGAACGGCTGGGAGCACGTGCCGCGGCGCCGACGCTGCTGCTGCAGCCTGATCCATGAGCGGCGAGGAAGAAGGAGGAAGAGGAGAGCGGAGGAGGGAGAGAGGAAGGGGTGGATGCTTTGGACCGGAGCGGAGCGCTCAGATAAGCTTCGATTCTGAGGGATGCTGAGCGCGCTCATCAGCGCCTGTGTGTCGGTTTTGGCGTGTGCTTGATAGCGCCTGTGCTCAGCATAGCAAATGTGGCTAACGGCGGCGGCGGAGGAGAGAGGGATGGAGAGGAGCGGGGAGGGGAGTGGAGGGGAGGGAGGTAAAAATAGCTCACCCTTTTGTGTATAACAGCACATGCAGAGCACGCACGGCGCACACGCATACAGACACAAAAGAGGTGTGTGCGTGCGTGTGTGTGTGTGTGTGTGTGAATGCATGCATGCATGTCCGTGTGTGTAGGCTGTAATTATAGTGGCAACATGAAAAGGCTTTTGTAGCTGCTGAGCCCTGGGAAGACATGGCTATAAAAAGCAGAGCGACACGGAGGATGAGGATGAGGAGGAGGATGCATCAGGGATAGAGGGGAGGAAGAGGTAAGAGGAGGGGTGGAGACAGGGGGGCGGGGGGAATGGAGCAAAACAAAAAATCACAATGAAAATGAATATTTTTAGTAACCACAAGCACCTGTTTCATATGTATTCTGATCACAGACGTCTGAGGGGCGCAAACGTGCAACTACTCCTTTTGGATTGGAGGTAAAAATAAATAAATAAATAAAAACATGTGAAACCCCCTCTGGAGGATTAAAAGAGCGGAAAACAGGCGGCCGGCCTCTCCGTCTATTTCTGGAACTCTCTCTGGAATAGCCTCGCACATACACGGGCTTAATTAGCTGCGAAGCTGGAGGATGCGTTTTCGCTGCGGATTGTGCGGCACCCTCGCATAAGTGTTTTTTTTTTT
Source organism: Poecilia latipinna (assembly GCF_001443285.1). NCBI lineage: Eukaryota > Metazoa > Chordata > Actinopteri > Cyprinodontiformes > Poeciliidae > Poecilia > Poecilia latipinna. The sequence continues at coordinate 107,732 of NW_015113245.1, read as the reverse complement.
TTTGCTTTTTTTTTGGGCCTAGTTGAAGCAACCCCCCCCCCCGCGGTGCGTCCAGAACACACAGGTGAACCCTCCAGTCCCAGTCTGGGCGGCTCCGGGGTTTTTATTTATTTATTTATTTATTGAATTTTCTTTTGCAAAGGAAATGAGGTGAATCTGCATGCGATGACACCTGTGGCTTTGGAGTAAATCCACCCTGCTTTTATTTTTGTACAACTTGCGCGCTCAGGCGGAGGACGGATGCGTTTGCATGCGGCTGGCTGGAGGAAGCGGATTGGCTTTCGGTGCAAACCGCGCGGTTGCAGATAAGGGCTGTTTGCACACAGATGGGAGGATCTGTTTCACGTTCTGCCAGGTTGCAGCCTCAGGCTTCAATGGGTTTGATTGGACAGATTATGTGATAGACAGAAAAATCTGAAGTATTTTTTAGTCTAGTTTCTACTGCAAATATCTTAGTCCACTTGAAAATAAAAAACAAGAAGAGCTTACAGGTATCTTTTCAGGAAGATATGTTGATTTAAATCCTTAATACTGATGAAAAAGAGCTAGTGAAATAATATGGCAGTGGGGCGAGTGGATTTTCATCAATACTAAGGAGTTATTAACTTCAAACAAGCTCCTGAAAAGTTATTTGCAAGTTAGTTTTGTCTTATTTTTAGTCTACTAACATATTAGCAGGAGAAACTAGACAAAAATACTTAGTTTTTTTTGTCATTTTTGCAATGATGTTAAACGGTCTATCACAAGCAAGTTTGTGTTGTTTGCAATTTGCATTCGTCCCAAAAAGGTTTTCTCATCTACAGACAGTTTTTGCCCATTCTTCTTTGCAAAGCAGCTCTGATTGGATGTAAAGCACGCGAGAACATTAGATGTATGTCTGAACTTTGACTGGGCTGCACAAGCGTATGAATATAGTTTGGTATTTTTGTGCTTAGCTTGGAATTGAGCATCAAGACTTTGTAGTATGGTCGATTAATTTAGCTCCATCCATCTTATTATCAAGTGTTAACAGTTTTTCTGTCCTCTGCTAAAGAAATCGTCTCCCACAGCATGACCCTGCCACCGCCATGGTTCAAGGTTAGCTTCCTTGCAAACTCTCTCCCCAAAGTGTCCATAACAACGAGTCGTGCTCCGGAGCCTTCATGGTGATCTCTAACAGACCTGAAACAAACCTGGAGTATTTGGCTGCTTTTTATTGAGGAGTATTGAGCTGTGAATACAAAAAACTTTTTTTTAAAAACCGTGTCACTCCACTTTGCACTACTTTGTATCGGTCTGCTTGCTGGTCAAACTCCCAGTGAAGTCCGCCGGCGTCCGCGGCGGCATCGAAGCAAAAAACGTGGGGGACTCTACGGGGTGCGAATAGTTTCGCAGCAGACTGAAAACGAAGCCGGAAAACAGCACAAACAAGAGAAGACGGAACCCACAACAACAAGCCCCATCAATCTTAAACGCAGCCTAGTTCCCCAGCAGCTCCCCTCCTCCTCTCTTATCTTTCTCCCGCTCCTTCTCTCGTTCTTCCTATCTTCTGGCTCCCAGTGGGGAAGCATTGGGAAGACGGGAAGCTAAAAATAGCCTCCGCTACCCTCGGGCGGAGAGTCAGTCATCCCAGCCTAATGCAGCTACCCCCCCCCCCCCCACCACTCTGTCAAAAACAAGCTTTCTTATGATGAGCAAGGAGAACAAGGGGGGTGTGGGGGGACGGGACTTGACCCGGTCTCTGCTCGGCCTCGTTGAAAGAGGCCTTTGTTACGCGGCAGGAATGAGAATGAGACGTCTGTCCACGGCAGCGTGGCGTTTACAAAGAGGGACGAGGGGGAGGGGGGGGGGCAGAGAAAGGGAGGAAGGAAGGATGCTCCGGCCTCATTACATTCAGCGCACTTCCGTTCTGGCTGCTTCGTCCAGGGTGACTCCGGCGAGGCAAGGTGAAACCAGACAGGAACAATACGATTAATCAAACACGCCTCTCCTTGAAGAACACTTTTCCTCTGGGGGCGCAAAACTCGCTTCCCGAGGGCACCGCCCTGACGTCATGGCGACTGATAAAGGAGAATGGGTGACCCCCGCGTGAGCCTCCGCCAGTTTGCGTTCGGAAGGAAGCGACGGTCTGACCCTGGTTTCGTACTGGGGAGAAAAAAAAACAAAACAAAAAAAAAAAAAAAAAAAAACCCCAGGGAGGCAATTTGCCATTTCCCTGTGTCTCACTGTGAAAGCCTGCATTTGATATAAAGTGAAAAAGAAAAAAAAATGTAACTCGAAATGGGTAATTACACTACAGAGGCATCTGCTGCGTGTCGGCTGCAGAGGAGAAGTTCAAGCTAAACTAGTGGAGACGGAAGCGTGCGGTTCAGATTTATGAATCTAATATGGCTGTGACATTTCAATGGGGGGGGTTGTGTGAAATTTATAAGCGCATTCATAATTTAAGCTGGCGAGAGTGCGGCGCTTTCATTTAAATAGCTGGAAATTTACGAGCTCAAGTGGGATTAGGTGAAACCTCCCCTTCCCCCCCCCCCAAAAAAAAAAACCTGTAGTTCTCCTTTGTTTAATGTCTCTGGCATCATTTTTTTAATTTGCTCATTGGAAGCCAAACATTTAAGTTGAAGCCTCTAAGATGCACCCAAACAATTTAATCTTGAAAGTTTTGTGTAAGATTTGATTACTTTAATTATTCCCAAGCAGTTGAGGTAAAACGCAACGCAGTTAGAAAGAAGCCGGACGGCGTTTTCCTGCAACGTCACGCCTTTAAAAGACAAACTATCAACTGCGAGGTTGCAAATGTTGAAATAAATGGATGTATTTTCAGTATATTTTCCTTATTGGCACAAAAACCATGGAGAATTCCAGTTTCATCTGTCCCAGCTAATTGGTAACAGTGCCAATTATTATAAAAAAAAGCCTTAAATTGGCATGAAAATTGCTCATATTTCTCCTTTTAAGATATTCCACAGTCACAACTACTGCCTCGGTGTCTTATGTGATTTAAATTAATATATTTTGTTTGGTATTTTTGCCAATTATTCTCATAAATGCCAGCAAATAAGGAGAACGGTGACCAAGACATCCAATAGGCAGATTTCCCATCTGATATCTGCAATTATGTGCAGACCTTCTACTTAAGGAAAGGATATTTTAACTGATAGACTTTGTTTTATATACTTGAAGAAAGGCAAAAATGTTCAAGGAAATAAGATTTGATTTGTTTGAGTTGAACATCTTAACAGTTTTCTTTGAATGTTGTGAAATATATCCAAAATGGAAATCGTACAAATGCTTTTAAAAGATGTAAGTTATTACTTCAAATTTTTTACTTTAATCTCATACACTTAAAACTTAGCGAAACCAAAGGAGGGACTGGTTGCCTCCAGATTTTTTTGGTTGTTTTTAAACAGCTGTTTGTTTGTTTATTTTCAGAGCTGATAAAGTCACTAGAAACCCAACTTTACTATTGTAGAAGCTTTTCTTTAAATCTTTTAATCAAATGATTGGAAGCTAATAAAAAAAACCTAGCTAGCTTTTTCTAGTCTTATTCTGAAAAATCTCTTACTTCTTCCACTTCTTAAAAATGACTATATATATATATATATAAAACGTGTTTTCAAAGCAGCAGCATTTTTTTAAATTCATCATCTCTTTTTTGTCTGCAGAGCGGCTCGTATAAATAGCTCATATTTGCTCAGTTGATTTTCTAATGAGCATCCGAGATAATACCACAAATGGTTGCTAGGAGACCTGTGATGCAACTGCAAAAAAACTCACTGTAGCTGGGCCTATTGCCTTACAACAACAAACGCCCACGCTATCGCAGTTGCTCATAGTGGCCCTGCACCTACTATCGACTCAGAGTAACAGGTGCAACATTTAATATCTGTCTCAACTTTTGCTTTTTTGTCTCTCTCTCTCCCTCCGCCGTCCCCAGTTTTCTACTAAAGATCATCTTTAATCTGCTTGTGTAACTTCAGCATCTCCCTGCTGGACGGGGCAGACGTTCGTACTTTGCGGCCACCGCTGCATGCAGCACCATGTCAAAAGGCACGGGGACGGGGTTCTGGGGAAGCGGTGTAAACTATAATTGCTGCCGACAGCTCGCTGGCAGAACACAGTGTATCCCGTTTCTCAGCTGGGTCGAGACAAAAGACACGGGGACAAAGGATGCGTCCCGCTGCTTTCATTAGCTCATGTTCACTCTCTGCTGTCTTTGTCCCGACACCAATTAAAAACAAGGCTTTTCTAACAATTTAAGGTTGAAATGCCATGATTAGGTGTTTGTTTTTGGGAGGCGGGGTGAGGGGTGGGAGGCCGTGCCTCACTTGCACAAGGACAAAGTGGGCTTGTGCACGCCGTTTGGACAAGAGACCCCCTGGGTTTGTCCTATGATGGACAGTTGATCGTGTTCAGCCAAGTCGGTGGCACATGGGAGGACGGAGCGGACAAACTGTCTGGCTGGCTGGAAACTCCTCTCTCTGGGAGAGAGAGAGAGGGTGCGGCATTGTGGGAACACGCCGCAGAGTATTTTGCAACCTTTTTTTTTTTTTTATATAATTTGGCTTTTAGAGACAGAAACAACATGTCTCCACAAGTGAACAAGCTGAGAAACGTGACAGTCAGGGTAGAAATTACCCACCGCGAGGCATGTGCACCTACCACGGCGGTGGCTGCCACACACCGAAACAAAAAAAAAAAAAAAAAGGCCAGGGTTTGTGTCATGCATGCCCTCGTCCTCCGTTTTCAGCAGCAAAGCGCTCGATCATGAAAGGGAGAATCAACACGATGGGGGGGGGAAGGGAGGAGGAGAGGGAAGAGAACCAAAAATAATGATTGTTTTGTGCACCACATGCGCACGTGCTCATATCTGGTGTGCGTGCTGCTAAAAATAGACTCAGGGATAAGCCGGGCCCTTTTTATTGCAGTGAAAGCTTTTAACCCGTTCGGCCCCGGATTCCGCTGGCCTGATGTGTGATCGCACGCAGCTGCAGGAGGGGATGAAGAGCGGGGTGG
>NW_015113245.1:90686-99505 GCF_001443285.1 Poecilia latipinna | reverse complement strand
GGTGTGGGGGGAGGGGTCAGTGAAAGGTGCCAAAATGGAAAAAAAAGGGATGAGAGAACCGTTGTTTTTAAAGAAAAAAAAAAAACATACAAAACGTCCCACTAACTTTCCATTTCCCGAAACGTTTCCTCATTTTTACAGTAAATTACAAACCAACAAAAAGTAGTGCTTCATTGTGGTTATCCTAGGTACGATGGCAAATATTACAACAATGTTGTCGTTTTGAGACACTGTCTTTAAGTAATATTCTGATAACGACATAAGTTTGCTCTCTCAATAAAACAATAAACTTTTATTGTGTTACAGAACTCTACGCACCAGAACTGGAAGATATGCTTAGGGTTGGAGTTGAACAGAGCTCTGAGAGATGTTGTGTTGTATTGTTGTATTTTATCTTAGTGTATTGTAAAGGGGGTTTTACTCATAACGCACTACCCTGTGTGGGTCTACCACATAAAATCCTATCAAAACACACCGATGCTTGTGTTGGTAGTGTGAAAAAATGTGACATAGTGGGTGTGAATACTTTTGCAAAGCGCTGTCGCTGTGGAAAAGCTCTCATCCTCCAGCCTCAGACCGCTCTCTAAATCTCCGCGCCGCTACCTAATAGTATCTGGCAGGTGTAATAAAAAGCAAATCCATAATATAGATGTATAGCCATCTGGAGATCTGTGTGCATACTGTATTGCGATGTTTGTCAAAGATGTGAGTAAGATCCAAAAACAGTACAGAAGTCGGATAGAAAGAGAGGGGGAAAGAGAGAGAGAGAGAAAAATGTGGCATCAAATTATTCTGGAGAGATTAGCGGGCGAAGCAGCTGGCTGCCAAAAACGACAATCTAATACTTTTCAAATAAAAATGAAAGCTAATAAATCTTTCTGACCCCCCCCCACCCCACCGCAGCGAGACGGCATCATCCAAGATTGCCAGGCTGCGGCGTTTCGGTTTGGGAGTTTTATTAGCGCGTGCCCTGATAAACCTACAAGATTAACATTTGGTCACGACAGCAATTACTTGGAAATTATTAAGACACGCCTCGTCTTTCGTTAACAAGTGTATAAAGGGAGACCCGTAAGGTGAGCCACGGCGCTTCCCTGGGGTCGGCGCTTCCTCACCAGGAGGGAAAAATCCCCCCACACAAGGGTGAGAGTGTGCGTTAGTGTCAGCGGTTTGCCTGGAAGACGGTTTTACGTCAGCAGCGGTCCCTCTGCGTTTCTGAGAAAAGTCCCCGCTGACCAAATGGTAAGAGCTGGCGAACAGTTGCACACACACCAGGAAGCTGCTTAATTATCTTATCGCAATTAGCTGACGAGTCAAACTTTACAGCCGCTGAAAGCTTGTTTCACTCCTTCAGTCAGTTTCCTTGGTTTTCCCTCCTCCTCTTCTTCTCCCAACAGTCGCCAATTACTCCACCTCTTCTACCTTTTTGTGATTTCTATTCTCGGCATAAACGGTAGAAATACTCCCCGACTTGGTTCTCGGTCAGACGCATGTGCTGCAGGTTGTCCCTGGTCTTGCCACAGCAGGTTTCGGTCTCTGCGTTGTCAGGCCTGGATTCCTGTTATTTTTAACAGCCTGCCACCAGGCGTGTTTGCTTTGGTTCAAATTAAATGAAAGTTTATTCATTACGCCGCCTCCCTGCCTCCTGCCTGTCAGCTGGCGCTCGGCTCCACATCCACATCACACCGGTGAAATCTGAGCATGTGAGAAATAATAATAGTAAAAAAGGAAAAACTATATTTCCTTACTCATAAGGAGCAGACATGCATATAAAACAGAGGTTTTAAGTGTAAATCTTACAGTTTAAGTGCAAACTTTATGGATTAAGAGGACTGAAAATGTTGCTGTAAATCAAACTTTCTTCAGCCAAGTACTTAATTAGGCTTGTTTACTGATCTGCAGCAGACTATTTATTTTACCAATGAGTGCGGTAAGGTGGAGGGTGTTGCCAACATTGGTTTCAAAACAGCGGGTCATAAAAAAAAAGAGAGTGGGGGAGCAATTATTTTATTGCCCTTATAGAGGGAAAATAATTCTACACAGTTCACCGACAGATTTGAGATTTGAAGAGAAAGCTCTCAGGCGCTGCCATGTCAACGGAAGGACTTTAAAGTGCAGGAGCAGTAAAAACAAAAGTGATTTTAAAATCATTAATGCAGTGCTACTAGACTCGCTATTGGCTGGTGCCACCAAACCACTTTTGTCATCTTTTATTTGGGATAATTACTTGGGATTTAATGTGAAACAACCAATGTATAAGCATATTTGCAAAGAACACTTAAGGACACTACATAAATAACTGATGTATAAATGTTGGTACCATGAGTACTGGTAAACATAGCATGGCTGTGAGTCATCCGAGGTCCTGAAATGATAGATTTCATCAGTCTAGGAGTTCAAAAGTTCAAATCATCCAGACAGCAGAGAGAGAAAGAGTTGTTTTTTCTTCTTACTGCTTTGATCAGAGCTGGGCAGCGTACCCAAACGTTGTACTCAAATAAGAGCAGAAATACTTTGTAATAAAATCTAAGTATTTGATTATATTACAATTATGACATTATTGCGCTGTAAAAAGTACAGCACAATAAAAATATCCTAAAATAAAATTTTTCAACAAAAATAGTTACTCAAGTAAATGAGTAAAATGTAACCAGTTACTTCCCAACTCTTGTTTTATGCTTGCAAACTACTCAACATTCAAACTACTGTGCTAAGAATTGTGAGACTTCAACCCTGACTGTTGCATTGCAAATGAAAACATTGTCTTAGCAAAGCTGGTTTGATGGAGTTAAAACTAGAGAATTGTCTGAAGATATCGCCTGTGCTGTAATGCAAGCAGCTTTGCTAAGCCGTAAATATGTAAGTTGCTTAAAATGCCTAAACCCAAGAGAGAACAATTTAATCTCGGCTGGCACTAAATCATCTGGTGCTCCTTGTTAATGTTTATTTTAGACGACTGTATATTCCTGGCTGATTTGTGTTGTTGCTATATAAACCTAGAAACTGGTACTTGTAACCTAGATACAGCAGAGCCTTCGAGGAAAGGAGCACTGTGTCAAGTTCGCCAGTTCAGAGCCGTAAACGACACTCACGCCCACGCAGGCCCGAGCACAATAAAGCGGTAAAAAAAAATCTCAACTGAAAGCAGTTTATGTCCCGCTGCAGCTTGATAACGTTCGAGGAACGCATTAATCTTTAATTTTCTCCCCTCCCCACCCCCCGCCCACAACCCCCACATGCAAAGATTTAAAGTTCAATCCTTCCATTCACAAATACGGTCCATGGGAGCTACTTAGCAGCTACTCACAGGCCTCACGCTGAGTGTGTGACTCATACGCGGGCCCAGCTTGTACTCCAGTGGTACACCATGCAGCCTTTCCTGGAAAGCCAGCTCACTTCTGACTAAAGCAAATCACTGGCAGCTAATGGCATCACCTTCCCTCTTTAGTGGAGCTGCTCTGACACATGAGGGCTGCTCTCTTTGAATCCTGATTTTCATGTTAGCTCGCTTTTGCATGCATCATTTTCACAATCAAAACGTGTGGTGGAGCTGCTTTTCCTTCCATGTTCTTTTTTTTTTTTTTTTTTTTTTTTTGTTAATACCCCCCCTGGCAGAATCTCCATTTTGTCTGCGCTGCAGAAATTTACATCTACTATTTGTGATTTGTTCTGCGTAGCAAACAAATATCGCAAAGACTCTTTCCTTGTGGAGACATGGCCAAAAACAACGGCTGCCAACAGGAACTGATAAGTCTGGGAATGAGAGGGAACACCTACAGATGTAACTAGAGTTCAGTCGATTCTTAGTAAAGGACAATGAACAGCAAAAGAAACAGTTAAAAGTGTAACCGAGTCATAATCCGGTCAATCATTAACAACCAACTCACATACACACACTTTTCCAACTGTAAACGTATGCTCCTGTTTGAGGAACGATTCCAGTTCAACCTCACTCAGCAATATTGAGCCAGCTGGGAGGAGACGGTCATCATACACAGTGAAATAAGGCTTGTACAGTTATGGAAGGCCGCTCGGTGGAGAAGAAGCCACTGCTCCAAAAGAAACATCAAACACCAGATTACAGCTTTCTAATGAACTCGGGGACAGAGGCTTTTCTGTTTGGAGAAGTTCTGGGGTCTGATGGCGCTAAAACATGGTGTTTGACTGTTCAAGCCTGAGAACGTCATTCCTATAAGTGGCAGCATTATTTTGCACATGGTTTCTGCAGCTTTTTTAAAGACCATTAAGACCATTATGAATTAAATGTAAGGCCTGTAAAATGACAAAAATATACAAAAGAAAATTGTAAATATATAAATCATAAGGGTTGTCAACAGTAGTGAGTCAAGGGTTAAACCAAACATTGTCCAGCCAACTGCAGATGAATTTCCACTTACCTATGATTGATGTAAAAAAGCTTGCTTTACCCTCGATAACTAGGTAGTAAGGGTAAAGCAAGGTAAAGCTAGCTGGTTTGCAAATTTTACCCTTGTAATCTAAAAGAGCTAGCTAGATAGCTCTTTTAGAAGCAGGGCAAAGCTTGCTAGCTAGTGAGTTTTACCCTTTGCTGGGGTGAAAGAGCTATGTAGCAAGGGTAAAGAAGGGTAAAGCTAGATAGCTAGCAAGTTTTACCCTTTGCTAGCAAGAGTTTATTAGCTGGTAGCCGCCACTGCCTCGAGTCACAGAACAAAGTGAATTTAAGACCTATGAGTAACGTAGCTAATTTTTTTTTTTTATTCATTTAAAATGTTTTAAGGATGAATGGACCCTTTCTTGTAGGAATACTGCTACAGAAGAAACTGCACTCTTCAAAAATATAGATGGCGTCACAAAGAATAGCAATATTGAAGCAAAAATCTCTCAGAAGTTGAAGCTCAAATGACCCAACACATACCGGCAATTTAGTTGCTAAGTCTTTTGTGTTTGTCAACATCTGGTTACAAGCATTTTTGGGGGGGCCATTTATCTGTCACAGGTTTGTGCTCCAAAAATAGCCTTTAGCTACTGCAACTGAGCTTCAGCATGACATTTACCCAAACATTGATGTGTACTTAGCATGTAAAACAAATGTTGTAGGATAATATAAACAAAATCTGTCTGTATAGGGAGAAATCACTGCTGCATAAACACTGCAGGCCAACTAAAAAGTCTTATCGGCCTGACCCCTTGTTCCCAGAAACGGTAATGCGACAAAGCGCTCTGCATTTCCCTTTTCTGGGAAAACGATTTATGGTAAATGATATTTAATCTAAATATCCCAACGCTTTTGTAATAAAGAAAATGAGTAAGTCCTGGATAAAAAAAAATTTAAAAAAGTGCCCTGCAGTAAGCTCATTTACAGATTACAGAAACGGCACATAAGCAGGCAGGCACGCTCAGAAACATCCAACAGAAATGGAGCTAAAGGAGGGGAGGGATCAACACACACACACACACGCACGCGTGCGCGCGCGCTCAAACTCAAAGGAATTTAGGACGAGTTGTCAGTGTTCCTACAGATTTTCTATGTAGAAATTCCACTTTTCCAGATTAAACTTTCTAAAGGGTGGAAGTATGGACGAACAAAAACAGAAAGAAGGACGGAAAGACAAGAGCAAGCAGCAGTACACATAATTTTCCCACTCTTTTCTTTTCCCCATTCTTCTCCAGACCTGGAAAATCCTGAAATCAAAGTCCAGGTCTTTCCAGACTTCCCCGTTTCTGTGGATGAACGTGACCACAAAGTCTGATGTGTTCCTCTCTAAACACAGCAGACTGCTTACCCTGAGCTCCCTACTGTCTCACAACATCCCCGCCACCGAAAAAGTAAGATATGGAAGACGCCTGACAAGTGCCTGGAGGTCACACTGTTGCACATTTCTCTGTCTTTAGATGTCTCCTGGCTGCCTCCTTCCGTCTCCCTGCGTGTGCACCAACATCCAACAAGTGCATCTCCGAGCTGTCACTCAAAACGAGACAAGCAACACCTCAGATCGACGCCCACGCCTTGGCAGCTCTCTGAGGACCCGGATCGTCTCCTCCGGAGGCTTTTCAAATTTGGCTGAGAGAAATATGAATCACCTCAACCCCCCCAGCCCTGAGCACGTTTCCCCGGCCGCCGACAAAATGATCATTTGTGTTTTAGTCGGAGGTGAGCGAGCAAAGGGTTGGCAGGTGGATCCTGGATGCTGGGGAAGCAAAACTGCGGAGATAAGGCATTGCGGAAGGCCAGCGTGGGAAATTAGAAAAGAGCTAAACGTTTTGTTTTGACAGCGCGCGGGGTCGGCTTCGCTTTTTTCCGTCAGCCGCCGCGGCTCCGGGGCCAAGCTGGAGAGCGAAGCTTCCTGACCCGTCTTCACGGCAGGACGCCGATTCAGATTTCACTATTTGTGTTCTCTATTTTTTTTTTTTTTTTTTACAGACATCGCACAAAGGGGAGGTGTTATTTCAGAGCTTTTTGGACAAAAAAGCGAGAGCTGCAAGGGAACACGACTAAGGGGGTTTATTTTAAAAAGACGAGGTTTTTCTTACAGTTTTTTTGTTACTTGGCGAGGCCTAGGGGTCTAATGTTACCTGTATTATTAGAGATGTAGGAACATGACGCCTACAAACAAGTGGTTTTCACTTCACTTTTGGGCTTTAAAGGTCTTCCCGAGCGTGACTTTAATCAGAAATGCAAACACAGATTAAGGTAAAACTGAGAGTATCTATGTAGAATAAGCTAATTATGATAAAAACATCTTCTTCCTCCTTTGTTAAATCAGGAAATTATTCATGCGGAATATTTTTAGGGAAGATTAATTACTGCCAGATTGATAGAACTTGTCTGACAGCATGTGAACAGGATCACATAACACTCTGATCTAAAGAAATTCAGGAACAGATGAACAGTCTAAATGATGATTCAACGTACACTTTATAAAAACCGTTTAAAGGAGAAACACATGACAAAGTGTTTCTTTCTGTGATTTTTTTTTTACATTTTAAATGGGTTCAAAACAATTCATCGGATTAATCGCGATTAATCAATTATTTAAATAATCATCAACTAAATTAGTAACTGATTAATCATGAATTGGAGTGTAGAGATTCATAAAAAGAACATTTGCTGAAAGAACAACACACTCAGAGCTCTAGTTAAACCTACTCTATGCAAAAAACTATACATTTTGCACTGAAGATGAAAAATATATTTGTAAATATGTCCTACCCAGAATTCCTCAAGCAGCATAGCAAAGTAATGATTAGTTTTTTTTTTTTGTTTTTTTTTAAAGGAATTATTTGTTTATTTGCATCTTTTAATGTATTTCTAATACTGCATTTGAACAGGGTTAAGTGGTTAAATGAAAAATATGTAGAATTTCTTTATCCGATTAATCAATTAATCGTCAGAATAACTGATTACTGGAATAATTGTCAAATGCAGCCGTAGCAGCATTTAAAAAAATAACTATGATTTTGCTATTAGTGCACATAAATATGTGTAAACTACCAAACAGTTTAGTACACCTGTGCTGACATGGATCCAGATAATCTGCCACATGCTGCACATATTAAACCTCGCTGGCAAACTAGCCGGTCCACAGGGAAAACATTTCACTCTCCAAGCTAACCGAACTGGTCCCAGTCGGTTCCTGCACGCTTAAACAGAGCTCCAATGAGAGGAACTGATGCAACACTACTGTAACCGTGGACCAGCGCAGCGTTTCTGAGACGTGTCGCAGAAATTTTAAACATCAGCATCCTGATACTTTCCCTGCTGTCGAGTGGACATTTACTTACTGTCACTCCTCAGCTGTAAACCGTAACATGTATTAGCGATGAATGCCTCAAAATATTGACTAGTATTTGAAAATGTGATCGTAATTTGCAACACAGCGTCAAGTATTTCATCATCTCAGGTTGTTCGCATTTCACCTTAAGAATACATTAGTTGGTCGCAGGTGAAGTCGTCGAAGTGGGTTTTCTGTCTCCGCGGTGCGTTCAGGGGACGTTGGAACTCAGCGGGCGCTCACATCCCTCCAGGGAGGCCTGAAGGTTGCCTCGGCTGTGCTATTTAAACTGCACACGTTCCCAGGTGTGCAAAGCCGAAACGCTGGACACCACGTCAGGTGGCGCGGCGGCCGGTGACAGCCTCTCCGTCTGCCAGCGGGTCACGGAATCGTTCATCAGCTCACTAAAACGCGAGCCAAAGCTGCTGAACGGGAGCTTCATTAGCCTGCCAGGGAGTAAAGGAAGAGCCTCGCCTAATGAGACGATGCTGTGGACCTTCTATCACACTCCGGAGCTCATTCATATTGAATTGAGCCTATTAGACGCCATAAGACCGGATTAAAATGTTTTATTGCGTTTTAGTGAGCGGCGATCCGTCTCTACCCGTAATCAAAACGTGGCGTTCAGCAGCGTGGCGGCCAAGTGCTCGTTACTCGACGTGCGATGGTTAACATTTCATCAGGGGGCTCAGAGGACCCCCATCAAATGTTAACCCACCCGAAAAGCGAGAGGCTTTTATTAACTCTGTTTTAATATATACAGTCCCCTGCAAAAGTATTCCTACACTCCGCAAGAGTGAAGCATGGCGGTGGCAGTATCATGCCGTGGGGATGATTTTCTTCATCTGGGACAGAAAATGTGATCAGAACTGATGGGAAGGCAACACTGGACATTAGGAGAATAAAAAAATTATAATTTCACATAAGAATCAAGATTCTCATTTGCTGTGATGCAGAATCGATGTAAAATTTCCCAAAATTTATTTGAAAAAAAAAAAGGGTGGGGGGGGGTCTCAATTTTCTAACTATATGGGACGTCGCCGTGCAGATGGTATGGGAACGAACGCA
>NW_015113245.1:47724-87499 GCF_001443285.1 Poecilia latipinna | reverse complement strand
TTTATGTTTTGTTAACAAATCCTAAGATGTACAATCCGCATAGTAAATCTAAAAAAAAAAAAGGGTGGGGGGGGGTCTCAATTTTCTAACTATATGGGACGTCGCCGTGCAGATGGTATGGGAACGTACGCAAACGCGGAAGACACCAAAACAAAGAGGACAGTACAGAAATGAAAAAGGGAAAGAGACACAACCGAACCCGTTGTTGTTGAAGATAAAAATACGGACTTGTTTTGGTTTCCACCGAATGCTCGGTTTGTAAAATGAAAATTGAGAACTCCCGTAAAATGTCTCACTGAGACAGCCTCAACAAGAGACGAAAAGAAAGGTGGCCAAAACAAACAAAACGGCACGAACATGATGCGACTTGGAACAACCCGAACCCATTTATCATTCTGTCTCGCAATTCTTTACACACCTACAGATTGAAGGAGAAATCATATGGTTCAAATTTAAAATCGATTATTAATCAAATTGTGAGACAGTAAAAGACTCCCGTCCTGCTGGGAGTCGTTTTTGTCTTGTGTCAAAATATTGTAATTGTCAGTGGGCTTGATTTCCAAAGCACTGATTTCCATTTACCGTTTGACGGCACTAAATGCAGCCAGAGCTACAATAGAATGGCCAAGTCAAAGCCCAGACTTAGATCTAAGTGAGAATCTAGTGACAGACTTTAAAAATTGTGTTCCATCCGGTCTGGTTGAGCTTGAGCTGTTTCCGGAAGAAGAATGGGCAAATATTTCCACTCGTGCATATTTAATCTAATTAAAAGTATATTTAAATTTGAGATGAGATGGGAATTTTTTTTTACATTATATGCTAAAAACAATATGGCTAACAATAACAAACTTTTAAAAATGTCGCAAAAAAAAAAATCACCAAAAGAACTGAAAAGTCTTACCTTGGTGGCTCTTTGATGTCATCTCTGTCAGGTTGGTTCCCACGCAGTTCAGCGAACCGAGCAGCCGGCTCGTTATGTTTATGTGTGTGTGTTTGTTTTTGTACTGCAGAACAGATGTGAACATTCGTGTGTGTGTGTGTGTGTGTGTGTGTGTGTGTGTGCGTGTCCTTGTGTAATGCAAGTATTATTCACAGGGAGGCCGTTATCCTGCCAAAACTAAGGGCGTCTGGGAGTGTCCGCTTAAATGCGAGCTCGGGCTGATCCAACGCTCCGGACGGTCGAACAGGAAACTGGAAGCAGGCGTCCAGCAGCAGCAGCAGCCAATCTCCATTAGCCTAATGATGTGGCTACTGCACTTAAAGAGGCAGCACGCTGTCTAGCATCAGCATCAACCTAGGAGACGAGACAGAAAGGACAGCGTCGTTACCGCTTCTTTAAAAACAGTCGGAACTTTCCTGCTTTAAACAGAAGGAATCGGTTGCGAACGTTCTCCGTTTTCCGTCGGGTTATTTTCGTAAAATCTGCGTCAAACGCGAAGCCTCTGCTGATTTGGAGGAGAGTTAAAGGAGAGGAAAAGTTTGGTTATGCTTACTGATTGAAAAATGTTTCCTAAAATCTTCAGAGCAAAATGGTAAAAAAGTGTGAAAGAGGGGAAAAGGCATAATGTGGCACTTTTCTGCTGATCAAATTGAACCTTTACTTCTCAACGTTAGTTTTAAAAAAGTAGAAAATGTGGCTCCGGGTCATTTTGCCCCTTCACCAATTTGTACCTCTCACCCGTAACGCCGAGTCAGTTTGTTTCTCTTTTTAGTTAAACACTTTGAAGAATTATGGAGCTTTATATATATATTTGCTTTTAAATCCATCCAGTTGATGGGACTGAATGCTTACATTTTGAAGGCATAAAGTTTTATGCTACACCTTCTGTCCACCAATTTGGGTTCTGATCCTCATTTTTACCGGTTTGCGCTAATGAATTTGCGCAGGAGATTCCAAGTAGATTATTTAAAGTTGGGAAAAGCAATGGTGACCGAGTGAGGAAAAAGGTCGCCAAGGGAGGGGAGATTCCTGCTGTTTTATTCAAAGTAGGAAGAAGAAGAACAAAGTTCCTTCTGACCACAACATTTCATACTTCATAAAAAGACTTTATAACACACCACAATGATGTATTTGTTAGTAACAGCTGTTGAAAGCCACACAAGAAAAAGTTCCTTATAAATATGTTCGAGGAAGTTTTTTTTGGTGAAACAGATGCAGGTCACCAGAATTTTTTTGGGTACAAAATAACCCAAATTGCAACTATTATCCACAAAAGGTGATCTTTTTATTTTGGAAAGGGTTTTGCTTTGTTGTTATTGATAATAACTACTTGTACTTTAATGTTCTTTGGAAGGTAATGGGGGGGGGTAACCTGAATGCCTTGAGCCCAAAGCTTAAGTGTCAGATGTAATCAGTGGTTAACCCTGAAGCACCACAGATAGAAGGGGTAGATCTGCCCCAGGGGGAGGCTGGTGTGGAGGTGGGAGAGGGGAGGGGGTGGCGTGGATGTTTACTCCCTGGCAGAGGGTCTCCGAGGCTGTTCGAAGCAGGACGGATGCACGTGTGTGTGTGTGTGTGTGTGTGTGTGTGTGTGTGTGTGTGTGTGTGTGTGTGTGTGTGTGTGTGCATTAAAAGCTGGGGGTTGGTCTCAAGACGAGAGGGGCCAGACAGTACAGCCGCAGGACAAATTGTCCCCCCGCCCCGTAAAAAAAAAAAAGAAAAAAAAAGTCGGTCACTGCACAGTGCACGCACACTTTGTGATGAAGGGGCAGAGCTGGGAAGGGGAGGGTCCAGGTTTTAGGGAGAAGCTGGCTGCAACACCATTCTCCAAGGGTATCTCATCTGTCTGGGGAGGGGGGGCATTAACGCGAACGTCCGAGACCATTGTCCCCCCAAGACGCGTTGGCTTGATGCAGGGTGACAGAACTGGGGAGACATGCCCTGCGGCCCAAAGTGTGGCGATGACGGAAAAGCACTCACGGGGAGCAGCGCGGAGGTGGAACATTTCCTAAATATTACAAAGCTGTAATTTTGTGTGAAAAACATGAAATATGAATAAAACTTTAAACAATAACGACTACAAGTGTGACAATGTTTTTTTTTTGTTTTTTTTTTAAGCAGACCTGTACCCTGTGCAGCCATGTCAAATCCAATAATAAAACTGCTTTTTTTTTTTTTTTAAAACAAACACACTCATATAGTTATATTTTTGATCACAGTGCATTTTTTGGGTGAATAACAGGCAAATCATTTCACATTTTGCTCTAAGTTTTAACACTTTTTTATTAAAAAAATAAAAAATAAATAACCGTATCAGACTTTATCAGATGATTGCTTTTCAAAAGAAGAGAAAAGTCAATCCTAAAAAGTTCTGATGTTTTATATTGACAGAAAAAGTCTAGATGCAACTTGCAACACGCAACAGATTACAGCAACTTTACTTTTAAATGATCTACTGTCAAAGTTTATGTGAAGAGGTGTGGACACAACGACAGGTTTATTTGTTTTTGGTAGCATCTTGTTTTGGTAAATCACCACAAGAAGCTGAAATATCTCAAATTAATTAAAGTAATTGTTTAAAATGTTCTCTATTACTGTAGTCAGAATACTTTCAAAATGTGCATACACAAGATACAATTCAGTATAAGTTACTGGACATAAAAGCAATATTAATATCTGATATCGGTCCAAATCGGTGCATATTCTGTTAATATAAGATCTGGAGATTTTCTTTTTCCTTTTTTTAAATAATATGGACATAATTGATCATGAAATCTTGTGCAATTAGACCTTATCATCAGAAACTGTGACGTATTACGTCATAGTTATGATCAAACCAAGGTAACGCTACCCATCTCCTGCTAGTAGAGATTATTTATTTATCCCTTGTGTCCTGAGAGCAAACTGTGAAGAACCAACAAACATTTCTGTAAATCTTTTGTAAGACTGGCACAACCCAGTAAGTAGACCACACCATTTCTTAGGCAACTTTTTCGTGCATGAAATAAAATAAACAATGAAGCTACGTGGATGTGGCTTCGCTACAAAATAGCAAAGAAGAAAGCAGCAGTACCATAATAAAAATACTCCAGGCTCTGGAGTATTTTTTCAATATGTTGTACCCCCATTCCTACACAAACGTTGCTATTTTGTAGATACAAACAAAGAATCTTTCATATATCACACACCTGCAACCATGATGGCAATTATATAGATAAACATTCATAAAAATGGGAAATAAAACACATTCATTTGCAGCCACATTAACGCACTTGCACTGACTGACAAAGTTAAGGATTAGAAATAATTTGAAGCATAAACAAAGAGTGAATTTTGAAAAATTATTTGCAAAGTAGCTTTTCTTGCAGGAAGAAAATGTTAGGACTTATGTTACAAATAGTATGAAACAACCAAGTGCTGAATAAATTTTGTATTTTCAATCTCTACTACTGTTTTTTTATATTTTTATAGTAACTTCTGTAAGTTACCAAGTGAACCAACTTACAACTTTTTTCACGATAAAATCGAAAGGTCTGCATCGTGAGTACGAAATGACGGTATGAATGACGGTATGATCAGGAGGCAGCAAAAGCCAGAACCAATGTATATCAGAACTAAGCTGCTTAATCAAAAAGAAAAAAAGATGATCCCCTTTTTAAAATATATTCAACTTCAACTGTTAATTTATGGGTTCAAAACAAATAATTGTGTGTTATATACCAGCTTTAAGCTTCAAAAATTTGGAACTGGAATCAACAACACAAGAAAATGCATCGGTGGACCGATTGTAGATGACACAGCTTTCTGTAACCCCATCCCTAAAAACAGGGGGCTCACATACGCTCAGCCTGTTTCCAGTACAAAACACAACTCTCTGACATACAAGGACAAAAAGTCCACTTTCTCTGCACAATATTTGCAGAAACATGAGCAAAGCAGCGCTTTTAAACCCACCATAATCTACAACTCAGATGTCGCTTTAACAGCTTTAACAGTCCGTACGCCCCCATTCACAAAAAAGAAAAAAGATTGACGCATGCAGAGAATTACCACCGCCCATCCCGAACCATTCACACACAAATATCCGGGCCTGGACCTCAGTTTTACACCTTTTCCATGCCAGCAGCCCGGTCAGAATAGCTCCGGAGAAGTGTTTTCACTCTGTATTTTACGCTAAAGCCCACGGCTCGTTCCTGCTCTATAAATAGCTCAGCAACAATCGGCAAAATAAACATCGCCCCTCACTTCCCGCCCGCAACAGCGAAACAAACCGTAGCCGGAAAAAAAAAAAAAAAAAAAAAAGAAAGACAGCTTAATTCCCCGAAAAGAGGTGAAATAAGTCCTACCGCCTTGAAACACGACTCAGACCCACGGACGACCGTTGAAATGTAGCCGTGGAAAACGAAAGCGAAGCGGAGCGGTGTGGAAACTTGAGCCGGACATTGTTTTGATGAATCCCTGTGTGTGGATCGCATCCCTGGCGGAGCACCAACATGAAAGCGGCGCTGCTCGGCCACACATTCATCCGCAAGGCGCACAAACCGGCTCACCTAACACCGGCCAGGCGGAGGGCCAGGCGTCCCGACGTGTGTCCCGCTCGGTTTGCCTTTTATTTCTCTCCCATGTTAGAGACTCCGACGGGGGGTGGGGGGGCGCGGACGGGGAAAGAAAATTCATCTCCTGACAGATTCCGCCATACTGGATTTTTGTTACAGCCCCAGCGTCACATGGAGCGCCCCTGCATTTACCAGAGGCGGGGTCAGCCGGATGAAAACGGGCCCATCTACCACTGTCCAGGGCTCGGTTCTGGTTGGAGATTGTCGCTACGCTTTTAATAATAATAATAATAAAAGATACTCTGTATAGTAATGTGTTTTACAATAGCATGGAGTCGGTATAAACTTTATTTGACCAAATATTCCTCAAATAAATCCAAATGTTATCAGAAAGTTGCTTTAGTTCAAGTCAATAACACAGGCAGTCATATATTTCTAATGTTTATTTCTGATAATTGTGATGATTGTGGCATAATTGTTCTCGGAAAATAAAAATTTCACTGATCTTTTGACCTTTTATCTTTAATGCTGAGCTCCATGTCTGCCAGGGATATGAGTAATTATGCCGCCGATGGTTGGTTTGGGCTCCTTTTGCGTTGTGTCGTTGCAGCTTTTCCTTCTTTTTAAACATTTTTTCCTTCCACTTAACTTCCCATTAATATCACTGAATAAATCCCTCTGCAGCTTCTTTAGCGGTAACTCTGTGTGGCTTGCCTTTCTGGTGAAGGCTGCTGATGACAAGTTTTTCCCATCATTATAATGATAATGTAACATTTCTGGGGATTGTTTTTTTAAGAATTTTTATGTCATATTCTAAATGTTTGCCTGTAAGCCACAATCATTGTGTGTGTAGTGAGTTATGCGTACTTATCATTTATCTAACATTTTTGAAAACTGTGTGCCCTGTGCTCCTGATTTACTGTTAGTATCTATCTAAACCCTATTTAATCTTAAATGTGATAAAAAAAATTCAAGTTATTAAAGTATTTATAAGAAAACAGTTTAAAGCCTTTTTGATTTAAGTGCCAAAAAAAAGGGGGTTTTTTTTTTTTTTTTTTTTTCTAGTTGTTTTAGCATGAAGTAATTCACTGCTGCATTACTGACAAAGGGCCAGCTGTTTGGAAACATTTTATTGTGAAAAACAGAAAGTTTGGCGCGGAAAGTGAAGGAACTCAACCCATAATGCCGTTTCAAAACCTACAAGCTGTTCTACATGCAGTTACGTCATTTGATCGATTTTTGTTTCTAATCTTTTAACACTCAAGGCTAGCCCACCATGGGAATCTCACCGTGGATAAAGGTAAAATCTAGGAAACAAACAGAAAGTGTCTTTCTTTGAAATTCAAAGGAATCTGACATTATCATAGTTTGGGAAACATAATATCATTCAGGAATTCAGGGAATCTAAGAAATGCGTGCTCACTGGAACGGCACTGTGTGCTATCTGCGTCACTTTTTTTTTTTTTAGCAAAAAAGTGGACCTGTCAGGGTGAAAAAAAAAACCTGAAATCTTGTGAGAAACCATTTTCTTTTGTTACATTTGCAGATGCATATTAAAGCTGCACCATAAAATCGGTGGTTTAGAAACGTTACAGGCCTAAGAACTCAATTAAATGCTCCCGGTGCTCTCCAAACAACCCAATATTTCTCCGTCCTGCATTTCAACCTCTCCCTCTGACGCTCGACGTCTTCCATAACCTTCGCCAGCAAAATGAAACAAACATTTTTATCCAATTCCTGCTCATTGCAACACGAAACGCCTTTCCCACCACCAGCGTTAATCCAATAAGCCTTTATTTCCATTACTTTCTATTTGATTTTGCATCTCGGCAGCCACCCACAGGTGAGTCTGAAACACCGCGGCCCGTTTCCGCTGACTCGATTACCGTAATATGCTAAGCAGCTTCCGTATGGGCTGCATCTGCGTGTGGAGACGATGTTATTATTCAGAAGGCGCAGGTAGACTCCCTGCTGGGGAGTTCAGTCTGCTCTCCCGCCCCTCAGGGGGGCTCCTTCCACAACTCACTGAAGCTCACAGAGAAACGCTGGGAAAGACACGAAGGAGCTGAAGGAGGCAGAACTTCCAACTTTACAATGTCTTGTTGTTGACGCGTCACATTAGATCCCAATGAAATGCCCTCGAGACAGAACAGGTAGAAAAATCATGCTAGATATTTTAGCACCATTCCAGACATTACTAGACAGCACTAAACTCCCCCATTCCTTTTTTTTTTTTTTTTAGTAAAGCAAAAATCCCAAGATCCTGCTGGCTTTGCTGAAGGAAAAACTCACCAACCTACAAAAACAACCCCACCTCCACTGGCATGCACCCGTGCCCTCCAACATCATCTGGTACCGCAGCCTCTTCCTCTTTAGCGGCTTGACCTCTCCTCCTCCCAGCAAAGGCTGTCTTGTGGCTTCAAAACGATGTCTGGTCTTAATAACGGCGGCTCACGGTGTCGTCTTTAGCCGCTTCAGCTCACATCCAACTCTTCTGGGCCTGTCTGCCCGTCACTGGTTCTAAGTCAAGATTTGAAAAATGCAAAAGGCGTTTTGACTTTTCTCGAAGCTTCATCCGCAAAATATCACTGCTGCAACTACCAAATAGCAAATCTGTGGATATACCGTAGATGTTTTTGGTTTGAAGTTTTGCCAGTAATTGGTTCATTGGGATAAGCAACAACGGCCTGTTTAAACCTTCTTTCGTTTCACCACATCTGATAAGCTCCCATGACAAGTAAACTAGTTTCTTATGTTTGTCTGATTGATTAGGCTCAGTACATAATATATTTATTACCTTAAAATATTCAGCTGTTAGCCTATTTTTAGCTGTCAGAAGAGCCTTCTTCAATGGATGAAAACAAACAAAGCCAATCCAAAGAAGCAGAACGAAACTCTGCCGCACTCGTAAACTTTAGATTTGTTTTATATGTAGCTAAACTACTGATTTTTATCTATCAAACTAATAGTAAGCCAAATACAGACTTTCACAGATCAGTGTTGGGGATGGAATCCGATGTGCCTCTGCATTAGCAGGTGCAGATACCTAATGACTTGATCATCGCCCTCCCTCTTTGTTCCCACCAGAAATAGTCATCTCTGTCACGAGACGCTCTTTTGTTCGTTCCAACCTGACCCTGGCTTTTGCACTGCTCTGCTGCAGCTGGCTTTTATTTTTATTTTATTTTTTTTAAATTGAGGTTGCTCCTCCTCCGGAGTTAAGGGGAAGGAAGCCTGTTGGGACGGTCATATCCATGGAAACAGAAGATTATACTGTAATTTGTGGATGAGCTGCAGAGGCTTCGGTTACATAAGACGACAGGTCTTGGGAGGCATTGCTGATGTTGTCGGTAAGCTGTTTGGGGCTGCAAACTACGACAAGTAAACCCGAAGGCCTTCCTCAGGTTTTTTTTTTTTTTTTTTTACAAGTTTTCCAATTGGAGGGAATAATTTGAGAGGTAAATATGTGAATTCTCCAGAATGCAAAAAAAAAAAAAAAAAGTACAACCATTAAATGTTCTTTTAAAATGCTCCATTAACAGGAGCGTTAAGGTTAACGCTGGTGTTTCTCATCACTTCCATGTGGCTTGATCGTCAGACCGGGTTTACAGCAGCTGTCTGGGAGCACAGATTGCTCCAGGACATCTGCATCCGTATTGTTTGCATATTGACTTTTGCTGACGCAGACGCGCGTTAAACGCTCAGACGTGTGTGTCTGTGCGACGAATCTGAAGCGAGTTCATTGAGAGCAATGATGTCAACGCAGGGATTAGATTTGGTTTATGTTGCCCCAGAGCTGCGCATTTGCGACGAGCGCGGTCCAAACTGCCAAACCAGTGATTACGTCGGTTGAACTATGTTTTTGCATCCAGGAGGGTATTTGGTACCTACTTTCTGTTTTTGTGGGGGATTATATTCAGCGTGATTCATTTAAAAAGGCATCTGTACCGCAAAAAGAGAGAAAAAAAAAAACTGGCCTATAAAAGACATCCTGAGTAATGACGTTCCAAAAATACACCGTGTTTCAGGCCGGTGGCTGGGTGGGGGGCAGGGGGAGCAGCAAACTGGCCGGAAAGTTAACAGACGAGCGTTTAGTGCCTGCAAAAAAGAAAAAGAAAAAGAGCTCTGCTGTGATACCACAGAAGACACATCACACACAGGCTGTGGACCAGACCACTTGCAATACACACAAAACTGCCTGTTAGTGGTTTTCGAAGGGAAGCAGTTGTCTCACCCAACACAGACCCACATGAGTCAGATGCAGCGTGCAGACAACACTTTGCAGACCTCAAGAATCATAAAGATCCTCTGCCTTTAGCCCACGAGGATGAAAGCACTTGCGACTCTCAACAGTTGTAGATTGTCCAAAGCCCATTTCTGCCTTTTGGGTATAGCTCATGTGACATGTTTGAGAGAGGGAGGAAGAAGCAGTAATGGAGTCTTGTGAATAAAAAATAAAAATAATAATAATAATAATAATAAGCATCAGCATCCAGGCTTTCTTCAAGTCGCGCCAGTTGGTCTAAAACTTTCCATCAAAGCCAACGCTGAGCTGCACACAGAGTAATTACCGGAGCCATCTCCCAGGACGTTTTTATTCATACTGCTTGTGAGTGCATAAAGGTGAGGGTACGGCACTCATAGCAGATTAATATGGCTCCAGTAGCCGGTCAGGAACAGAGCACGTTGTTTCCACTGCCTGTGAAGAAACGGCGCTGCGGAGACTACGGCTATTTCAGATATAAACCAGCTCGCCCGGGCGATAAACTGAGAAATGTTATGACGGGTCGTTCCTGGTTTCTGAAGCCCACCCAATGCGTCGTTCCAGAGGCTTTGGAGACTTAAAGTTTCTAGCCCGTGAGTGGACAAACTCTGAGTGACGTCAGCTTTACATTTAAGGGGAAATCTTTGCGTACTTTGACATGAATTTTTGGAAAAATTTATCCAAAAAAAATGTCTCACTTTGTCTACTGAAGAGAGTAAGGTCTTTTTTTTTTTTACGCTTTTAACTTCAAATTATAATTTGGAGAGATGAAAAAGACAGGAATTTAAAGCAAATTAAGCTAAAAAAAATAATGCAACAATTACAGGTAGTGAGAAGTATGTAATAATTTCATCTCATTTTAAAGACAAACAAACGAGACCGAAACCGTCGCCTGCTGCTCCCCCACATGACTCATGGCATCTGAAAACAAAAGCAAACAATGCTGATTCAGAAGCAAAGCAAATATTAAAACATGATATGAAACCGACTCTAAAAATACCACGGAGCTAAAATAGGAGGAGGGAATGAATATTTAAGCAAATCGATGAAGAAAATGAAACCAGCTTTAAGACTAAAAATCTAACTCAGACAGCAAGACGGCCTCAGCTGCAGGATTTCCATCAACTTCTACCAATTTCTGTGTCTGCTGCATAAACAGAAATGAATGGACTTCCTGTTGTCAGGCTCCGTAGGTGTAAACACTACTGACCTGACCCCATGATCTCCTCACTCCTGTGACGTTTTCTCTGTTGAAAAGCTTGCAACCACAGTCATGTGGTGTTGATGCATACCAGTAGAAAAAGGCCAGTATCTTAGATGCCTTAAAAATGTAAAGTCTTTATTATAACATGGCAGGGGGGCGGGGGTTTAGGCTTCTTTGGTAGTTCTGGAAACCGAGTCACATGATTTATTGGTTTAGATAGAGTCTCCTGACCAGAATATGTCTACTACTGTCTATAACTCAGAGGAGATACAGTTTGTGTATTCCAACTAGATTCACTGCCAGTCTTTTAAAGCCAACGTCTTGAGTTTTAATAATCTCATAACAGCCTCCGTGCCGCTCCACAGGATCGCTCACAAGGAAAACGGACACCAGTAGTAATGTTTTCACATGAAAATCGGCTCATTTGAATAAAAGTAAAAACATTTGCATCTTTCCTCAAAAGGAATTGACATGCTAGAGCTGCAAATATGCTCAAAGACCAGCTTAGTTTTATAAATCATACAACTAAAAAAAAAATTATTATGTCATGTATTAATACCACCTTGTTAAATTGTGAATAGTTTTGTTGAATAACCACATTTTTAGCAACAATAAGTAGGCTAAAAAAAAAACACAACAATGGTTTAGGGGGCTGTTAGTTTTTCCACAAATTGGTTTGAATAGTTTTTAACCGTCTCAAAAAGTGAAACGTTAATTTGAGAACTGCTTTTCTTATTTACTCGGGTTCGCTTCATCTGACGTTGAATTAACTTAATATTAAACATTGGCAACAAAAGACGACGTCTGTTGAGGTGGAAAATACCGTAAAGAACTGAACCTACCAAGCGAGTGAAAGCAGCTAGCGGTGTTTAATTTTCCAGTGCAGCATCGTCCAATGCTAGTCATAAATGGCTGCAGAGTTTATATAAATCTGTTACTTGCTGCAGATTTAAAATGCCTAAATAACCTACACACTGATATTTCCACATCTCTCCCATCACAAGATGCTTGTATTTTTCCACGGAAGACTAGAAATGGAGGGGCCCGAGCAGCCCGTAAAACTTATTTGGGCATCCAGCGTGTGACTTCTGCCAGCAGCGTATAGCCAGGGGCGTTCAAGTCCGACCAAAAAGACCTGAAGTAGACAAACTGCGTTAAGTGTTCATAAAATGTCCCTGGCACGGGGATGTTTGAAGGAGGGATTGAGGCAGGGAGAACCAGTTTCTTTTAAAATGGAGAGCAGCCTTTGCCACTAATGATGTTTTCCCTGTGGTTTTACAGCCTATGTCTACACGTCAGGAGTGTACAGTCAGACATCTGGGAAGAAAAGTTTTCAGGCTGTTCCCAAAGTGCACAGGAATCAGAAATCCTGTTTTTCTTTTCTTTTTTTCTTTACAGAGCTTGGCAGGGGTGTGTTAAAAGATTGGCAAAGGGACAAGAGAGAGAGAGAAACAGAGAGAGAGAATGGATCCGTGATTAAACCATTCTGTGGCGGTATAGTCCTAATTGTCATTAATGTGTGATGAATTTTTTTAGCGTCTTAAAAAAACAAACAACACTTCAAAAGTGTTTGAAATTCCTCTGCGACTTCTTAATGCCGTGCAGGTAAATTGCAGTTTTGATAACACCCCATTATCCCTCCTCCGTCTCTCAGGAGAAGGACTCTGAATGTTAATCAGAAAGGAAATCATTCCAAGCTGCTGTTTGTTCAAGAGGGAGCAGAGAGCTGCTAGAGAGGAGAAGGATGCTAATCAGATACTGAGTACACCAGATAAGCACAATGAGCAATGAGTAAGGAGCCCAAATATTGTCTATAAACTAATAAAATACTTAAAAAGAAAGATATTATATTAAATGAAGAAATGAATGAATAAAGAAACAAATTATAAGAAGATTATGACTTTTAGCACATTATGCAAGTGTACAAATATAAAAAATGGTCATTTGTATATCTACAATTATAATTAAATAAAAAATACATGCAACTATTTATATAACATAGTAATATTACATTTATAGAAAGTAACAATTATTTTAAAGAGTTACATTATTATGAAATAGTCTATGTAATTATTAAAATTCTCATTTACATATAAAAATATATAATGAATGTATTTTTTTTATTTAACAGTAATATATTCATTGCAAGATTTTTTTTTCCTCTCTTGGAAGTTGAGGCATTAGTTTGTCAACAGCACCGCCTGGTGGAATTTGCGTGACTCGGTTCTACGTTGTGTAAATCCCAGAAAACGACTCCGCCCACTCTGTCCAGACAACCAATCCCAACCTTCCCTCTAACCATTTCAGCCAATGATAGCCTGGGTTGTAAGGAGGCGTTACTCGGCATTGAGAACGCAATTGGTCGCTTGTGTGACTGGAGGCCGACCGAGTGCTTCGTCATTATTATGCGGCAGTTCCTCAGTCTTCATGCAGCAACATGTGAAGAAATCATGCCCAGATAATTTTTCTGACAATTTACACTTGCTCGGCTAAGTTCTTATGTTACATAAAGCGACGTTTATGAGTAAAAGAGCGGCTTTTAGATTCTGTAAGTAGCTAAAAGTTAACTTACTTGGTGTTATTAGCGCTGGTGTTTTTGCCTGCTTTTAGCCTGTTGGCGTCATGGACAACACAGAGGAGAATGCCATAGAGCTCCATGGAGATGAGGAAATAATTGAAGTAATCGATCTCAACGACACAGAGCCTGGGCCAGGTACTGAGGGAGTCCTTGCACTGACTGCCTATCTTTCAGCGGTGGTACCGAGTTACAACTTCTGTGTGTTTGGGGAATGGAACAGGACTTCAGAAGTTATTTAGATCCAAGTTTTTCTTGGAATTTGATGGTTTCAGCATTTATAGATAAGCTTTGTTTTCCTAGATGATTTGGCTGACGACTTGGGAGACGTTGACTTTGAGGATCCTGGAAACCCGGAGGACGATAATGAAGGCTGGGAGACGGAAGATGAGATGGAAGCAGAGGCGGAGCAAGATGACAGCGAGCTCACCTTCTCCAAGCACACAGGTAGACCCATCCTGCAGGTTTGTGCTGCATCTGCCTTTACGGCTGTTCGAGGCTCAAACTTTGTCCTGCTGCCCTCCTCTCCCCGTGCCCAGGCTCTGTGTTCTGTGTGAGTTTGGATCCAGCCACAAACAGCCTAGCCGTGACGGGTGGAGAGGATGATAAGGCTTACGTCTGGAGAGTGAGCGACGGAGAGGTCGTGATGGAGTGCACAGGTGAATACTCCTGCTCAAATCTACCTATCTTTGCATCCATTCAACCATCCAGCTACTTATCTATTCATGAATCTGCTTATGATCATGTTTTATTTATTTATTTATGTATCCATCCACCCAGTTTTTTTTCTGTCTAATATGCGTCTTGTTTTTTTCTTATTCTTACCCTGCAGGACACAAAGACTCGGTGACGTGTGCCATGTTCAGCCATGACTCATCTCTGGTGGCTTCGGGGGATATGAGCGGTCTAATCAAAGTCTGGAAAGTGGAAACAAAAGAGGAGATCTGGTCATTTGAAGTCGGAGATCTGGAGGTAAAATGCAGAGAGTCAGTTTATCTCTTGTTTTAAGCTTGTTTTTTTTGTTTTTCTTTATCCCTTAGAGAAATATCAAAAATACAGAATTACATCAGTAGATCAACGTTTTTCAGTATTATGTTCTTTCACCTCTTCCTCAGTGGTTGGAGTGGCATCCCTGCGCTCCCGTGCTGCTGGCGGGGACAAATGATGGCAACGTGTGGATGTGGAAGATCCCTGCAGGAGACTGTAAAACCTTCGAGAGTCCTGCGTGTCAGGCAACCAGTGGCAAAGTCCTCCCTGATGGTGAGAAAACACCAAAACAAAGAACGCCTCACAATATTCAGAAAGGTTGTAACAAGTGTTTAGTGGTGAATACGGCAGTCAGGGTTTGATTATAGACGATTTATAGTTACATAGACTGAATAAAAAGACAAGCATTAAAGCAGACCTGTCCTAAATCTTAAAACTTTATCAGCGCTCACTAAATGAAGCGTTTCTCCAGATAAAACATTAAGAAAAAACTAATTTACCATCTTAAGTTTGATGCTGTCAAGTCTTTGGGGAAACACTATGACGTTGCCACACCTTCCTCCAGGTAAACGAGCCGTGGTGGGTTATGAGGACGGAACCATAAGGGTGTGGGACCTAAAGCATGGAAATGCCATTCATGTCATTAAAGGTAGGACACAAACACATTGATTACTCGGCGTACGTAGCACTTTATGTGTTCAGGCCAAATTATCGCAGTACATATGTCACCAAGTCAGGAGAACATTTCAAACAGAGATTAAAGTGCATCCTTATGCAGGTCAAGACGGACACCAGGGGGCGCTGACCTGCCTTGCTTGCAACAAGGATGGCTCCCTCATGCTGACGGGTTCAGTGGACGGCTGTGCCAAGCTTGTCAACACCACCACAGGCAAGGTGGGTGCAGCCGTGAGCCGGTATGCCCAACAGACATCCTCCCAGAAGCTCGTCTCAGTAAAAGTGTGTTCACAGGTAGTTGGAGTGTTCTCTGTGGAGGGAGGTAAGGCGAAAGGATCGAAAGACGAGGAAGAGTCCAACTCCGTGGAGTCTGTGGGATTCTGCAACATGTAAGTTTAAAAAAATCGGATTACAAGATGTGACACGTCGGCTTCAGCGTCTTACATCTGCGGGGATGTTTGCAGCCTACCTCTCATAGCTGTGGCGTACCTGGACGGGACTCTGGCCATTTATGACCTTTCTACACAGGTGCTGAGGCACAGATGCCAGCATGAGGTGAGTGTTCTTCTGTTTTGCTTTAGTTCACTACGTTGAAAAATCTCCTCACCACCACCTTTTACTGCCTCTCCAGGCGGGGATCGTTCACCTGCAGTGGGAGGAGTCTTCGTCTGTGGTGTCCACCTGCAGTTTGGACGGAGCGCTGCGTTTGTGGGACGCCCGTTCTGGCAACCTGTTGTCCGAGTACCGCGGACACACCGCAGAGATCCTCGACTTCACCGTCAACGGGTACGACTGCTTTGTTTCGCTCGCTTCATTTCTAATTGGTGAATCCAGTTTTGTAACACGGTACACATGTCACCAAACTTACAAACTTAAGTTTTGTAAGGATGAAAGAAAAAGTGTTAAATGTCCTTGTTTCGCAGCAAGGACAGAATTCATAGCCTTCTATGAAAGCTTCCATTTTAATTAATTAACAAACACATTGCTTTATTAAGGTATACTTGTTGCAAAGCATTGTTTTTGAACTTTTTGACTATTAAAGCAGAACAAATGGGATTCCCTCACCTGATGGTGTCCTTGTGTCTCCTCAGGGAAGCGTCTCTTGCCGTAACGGCCTCAGGAGACAACCAGGCCAAAGTGTTCTGCCTCCAAAGACCCGATCGATAAAAACAAAAGCTAGAGAAAAAGGAAAGAGGAAAATGCGTCACAGCAAACGGACAATTACTGCTCAAACTTTCTGTTTTCTTACACCGGAGAATAGATTTTCTTATCCTTTTGGTATTTTAAAGTATCCTCATGTGTTTTCTTGACAGAAACCCTTAAAACAGAAATGCTCTTGATTTCTTCCTATTTTCCAGTTTGTCAGATTAAAAAAAATCCACCTTGTTTAGTTTAAATGGTCTTATTCATGAAGGACAGTGATTTTTTTCTCTCCCTGTAATTGTGGTGCATCATTTCCTAAATGTAAGGACGTGTGTGGTCTTTCAACTAAACACACAAACTTATTCATGTAAACTCAATTGTAAATACAGACAATAAAACAATATGCTCTCCTCTGGGCAATTTAAACTTTTAGTATCATTCAGGGACTGCTTTGTGTCTTAAGTTCATTCTCCCATCTATTTTTGTGTGTCTACGAGATAAAGACGTTTCCTAAAGCAGCTCAAACCGAGCCGAAGGGCAAAGTTGTTATATTACGGGTCGTGGCAACATGGTTAACCGGCGGAAAAAATACTGCGCTCGGTTAAATCTGTGACTGTAAGTGCTTCTTTAGCCTTCAGTTTCAGCTGAAAGATGTTATTAGATAAACATAAAAGCAGAAGTTGAGTCGATCTGGAGATGACAACCTCCTAAGGGAGGGAGTTTTTTTTTTTTTAATAGCTCCATCAACTTTAGATGTGATTAAAGCAAGACTGAATCAGACAATGAGTTTGAAAAAGCTCACATAATGCATTTAGCTCTGTATAATTTAATAGAAACGCAGCACCATGTGCTTTCAGTACTCAGGACATCAGGTTAGGAGGTTTTTAATGTCATTGTATAAATCCCACTTCTGTCTCCTTTGGCTAGTAAACTTAACTTTTAGACTGAACTGATCTGAAGAACTCAGACCGGTCTCGGTAATTGACCGGTCCACATCGAGACCAGCAATGAGCGTATCAGTTATCTTATCTGCAAAAAGCAGCTAAGTGGGTTTTTTTCTTCTTTTGGTGTTATAAATATGAAGATTGTATATAAAAACTCACAATTCAGTTTATCTTACTAAAAAATGTTACAAACAAAAGGCCTGTCGATCCTCTCAACATACCTGATTGTTTCTATACTGTGCCGTACATGGACATACATTTAAGTTGCAACATTTCTGGTATAAAAATCAGTTTTATTGCTCTGTTGTAATATTCTAACTTGTTGTAGTAACTGAAGTACTGTGTGGGACGAATTGGAGAACCCCATTAAAACCTACATCAATCATCTGGACTCGTGTTTAGGCATAGTGCTCAACATCTGAGGCTTTAAGCAGACTGGGGTTTCTTTCCATTCTTACATAATTAAGATCCGTTGGGGAATCTCTGTTGGTATAAACATAATATTCCTGGAAGAAGGCTTCTACGCTGAGAAAAAAAAGGACGTTGTTCACGATGACGCAGTAACAGACTTAAACTGCGTCCAGAAAATACTGTTTGTTTTGTTTCCTGCTAAAAAAGATGATATAAACTCAACAACTTCTTTGTTACGTTCTACTGTTGAATTGATTGTTACACCAAGCACTGAATTAGTCAGCCACACATAACTTGGAACATTTAGACACTAGTAGGGAGCAAAATTGTGATTTTTGTTACCTTTCCAGCTGATGCGGTTAGCTTTCACACTGCACTGTGTCAAGCAATCCAAACCCTTTGAAGAGACTGTTCCCCTCCTCACCTGTGGTGGCGCTGCACCAAGAAACACTGACACAAAAGCTTCTAAAGAAGACACCGAGAACAACAAAGAACACAAACCATTTCTTCTTCTAGCACGACACTTGCACGTTTGTTTTGGTTCTATTTACTCAAAATGCCCTGTGCTATAGTCTGCTTCCTATTTTCGGAGCGCTCTCGAGTTCACATTTGAGCCGCACAAGAGCTCACCTCAATCAAACCGAGACGGAAGTTTGTAGGCGGAACAGAGTTCTCTTTTTGATTGCACATTCACACCTACCCAAACAAGCAGGACTTCTAGGCAAATGAACTAGAGTTGGATTCAAGTCGACCTAATGGGGTTGGCGTCAGTGTATCTCTGATACACATTGGTGCGCACTGTACTCCAGAAAGCTTCCTAAATGTTGTTTACCAAACCAGGGATGCCTACTGTCAGCCTTATTTCTGTCCTCATGCTCTTCCTTTCCGCTTGGCTGTTCAGTAAAAGAGGAAACCGTCAGTGGGTATCCTGTGCACAAGTGCTTTTTCCTTGTGCCATTGTACAAAGCCTTTCCTTGTGCCATTGTACAAAGCCTTTCCTTGTGCCATTGTACAAAGCCAAAAGTGCAAAGGTAACTGACCCAGAAAGGCTGTACAGCTTCCCCTTTTTAAGGCATAAACAAGATGTGTGTTTTACATAAATAAAAGTATCGTAACGTGTTTGCGCTACACTCAGTAGAGTCGCAACAGGACACCGGGGGGAAAAAATGACATCTGTCAGATGTAGTTTACACTGACAGTAGGGTATTTCCCTCCACTGTCACAGCACAGTGTTTGGACATTAGTTTTCACTTGCTGTTTTGTCTTGTCTCTGTTTACACTGTCAGAGTACTAGATGCATTTATTGATTAAATGAGCAATTGTTTAGAAAAGCACTTCTCCAATAACATTTCATAAGGCTGCGGTATTCAGAGAAAAAAACTAAGCAAAATCTCATGGGTCTAGTATCTCTTTCCATGGGAAAAAGTGGATTTTCTGTCTCCCGAACAATTTGTGGGAGGATTTATATATATATATATATATATATATTAATGTGTATCCTGCAGAAATAACTTTTTTTTTTGTTTTCTAACTGAAGCTACCATATTTTAAATTGCCTACTTTAAAGGTGTCAACCCTGACAACAAGATTCTCAGACATGAAAGAAAAAGTCAATCTCATTTTACTAATACTCCTAACTTTGGTTATGGTTTCTGTTTTTTAATACAAAACATAAAAAACTTTTTATTATTAATTTTACTCTGCTGGAATTTTTTTCTGTTATTTAGATTGCAAGAATGTTCAACTTTGACCTTAGATCCAATCAAACTGCATATTATATACTACGTAACAATTTTTACTTTGTGTGGACAGTTAAAATATTGCTTGTATAAGTTTAAATGAAAATGTTAAAAGGCGTCTAAGGATGGGAAAGAGGAGGTAACCAATGTTCCAATTCCACTTGTCAACATCAGCCACTCGTGATAAATTAGTTAATGATTTGCTTATCTGTTTATTTTATTACAAAAAAAACGGTAGCACCTTATTTGAAGGGGGGTGAATAAGGCTGACATGACACTGTCATAAACATGACATAACACATGTCATGAACATGAATAAGCCTTCATGAATATTTATGACTGTTGTCATAAAGAGTCATTCGGTTAATTATGACACTTTTAATACAAAGTTGACATTATTCAAAATGTCTTTGTTATGACAACTTGACATTAACCAAGAAATCATTATTGATATAAATTTGTTATAAAAGTATTACTGATTGCACTTTAAAAATTAGGTAACTTTATGTTATTAAAGTTAAAGTTTAAACAGTAATGATTTCTTGGTTAATGTCAAGTTGTCATAACAAAGACATTTTGAATAATGTCAACTTTGTATTAAAAGTGTCAATTTATCGAATGACGCTTTATGACAACAGTCATAAATATTAATGAAGGCTTATTCATGTTCATGACAGGTGTTATGTCATGTTTATTAAAGTGTCATGACAGTCTTATTCACCCCCCTTCAAATAAAGTGTTACCAAAAAAACTTTATTCAAAAAATATTCAGTATGAGGAGCCTACATGTTTTTCTAACCATGCCCCTAAAAACACAGTCTGAATAGAAAACCAATGGATAAAAAGAAAAACGTTCCCACTTTGGATAAAAATGTTCACATTTAACTATATTCTCAAGTTGATTTTTCTGTAAATATATGTTCTCCGGCGATGGCTATAGCTATTAGTCACTTTCACTGTAAAAAAAAATAAAAAATCTCAAAAATTTTGATTATCTTCTTTGCAAACCAAGTTAATTAATCTTATTCCATTACATTTTTCTGCTGTACACAGAAATAAACCAGCTTATGGATTTGATTAATTATCGCACAGGGCCTGGAGTTCGGGGAAATTCGAAATGCTTTGTCTCTTCTTGTTTTTCTTTTATGTCCAGC
The DNA here is from genome assembly GCF_001443285.1 of Poecilia latipinna. Lineage (NCBI taxonomy): Eukaryota > Metazoa > Chordata > Actinopteri > Cyprinodontiformes > Poeciliidae > Poecilia > Poecilia latipinna. The sequence goes on along the minus strand of NW_015113245.1, from coordinate 66,907 downwards.
TTGTCCTCCCTGTGTTGTGTCTTTTTTCCAAATGCTCCAAGTCTTGGGAACATTTCTGTTTAAAAGCATTATCTGAGCGCAGCTTATTCATCTCTTCCTGGCTCCAAACTATCTGGGTAAGGAGGGGCCCCTGTGTTTGGCTAGCAAAACGGCTCTCCACTGCTCTGCTATCCAACTTTTTGTTTAAATATCAGACGTCTGTGACAGCTGTTATGAATTCAGGTGTATACATACATGTATTTATAAGCGTTGTTCACCCTGAGGGCAAATAGGAAAATCAAGTACCGGTAGATGCTAGCTTGTATATGAATCTATTCAAAAGATGGCTTTCACACTCCCCGCAGACTTTTTTTTTAAGATATAGTATTTATATGGAAAATCTCACTTGCTTTTGAACAATAAAACTGCTTAAAAAACAGGATTTTCTGCTTGGCAATGACTTCCATGTTAGCTTGCTGAGCTAGCTTGCTCAATTAGCTTTATAAGTTAGCTCTAGCAAGCTTCTTAGCCTTGTAGAAACTTGTTTTTTTACATTTGGGTATTTTATTTAAACAATTTATATCTACTGTTTTAAAATCCACTGTTATGTTTTTCTGCATTGTGTGGATGTTGAAACTTTTTATTGAGAAAAGTGAAGTTCAGCAACAAGTTAAGAATTTGTCCATTAAGCTAGATGCAAACCAAAAATCACTATCAAAGTATTACAATATGTCTATGTATAATTATGTACAGTACGCAGCTCAGATGTATCACTACGCAAATGTCACAGCAATTAGCCAATAATAACCACTACATTACATCGTCAAAGAAGATTCACTCACATCAGCATGCTAAACGCTTAAGAGTGGCTTAACAGGAGGCCTGTCTGACCCATTTTCTGATTAATTCAGCTAATTATTATTAGAGGATGTCATGTAACTTAGAAAGTAGCATACATTTAGCGAAATGGGGGAGAATCACTTGCAGCACATATCTAGTAGATGTGATAGTTTATTTCTTCACATTTAGACTAATGTAAAACATGTCTTGAGATACATCAAGACGTTGCAAGATGAGAAAAACATTTTCCTTCAGATGTTTCTAAATTTCATGATTCTATTCCAAGTCGTCCAGATCCTGTAGCACCAAAGCAGCCAGACATCATCACTGCAATTTTTTTTCTTTCTTTCTGGAATTAGTTTTGCAACAGATGTATCAAGAAATATGCCTTCCAAAATGTTCAGCTTCATTCTTGTCAGTACACAGAATATTTCTCAAAAGTCTTGGTGCTCACCAAGATGGGCTTTTTTGGGGGCGGGGGGAATTTGAGATGTTGTGTTCTTTTTGGTCAGCAGTGGTTTTGGCTTTGGAGCCCTCTGTCCTGTCTCTTCATTATTTTCTAATTAAATCCAATCAAATTGTCAAATGAAACCCAAAGAGGCTGTTAATAACAGCTAACTCATTATCTAACAATGAGCATAATTATATTTTCACCAGTCAGTCGAAAGGTTCTTTGATAATACATGAGGAAAAAGTACAACATCTGAGTTAGTTGGATAATTGAGGGTTAGAGGGCACTCCTCTTACTGCCGGCAAACCCCGTTTAGGACAAGACAGCCTCAGGATGACCACTACCTCCTCCTCCTTCTGAGCACACTTCCTCTTTAAAGTCACTGTGAGGAAGAGAGTTGGTTGCTCGTTCTGTCTCTGTCTGAGCTTGGACTGTGGGTTGTTAAAGCTGTTGGGGTCGGCCGCTCTGTGTTTCTCCTTAGCGCTTCTGGCTGTGGATATGATATGCAGCAGAAAAGGAAGCTGAGATTTCATCTCACAAATGATACATGACCGAACGATTCATCACACAAGGTAACAAAAGTTTAAAAATTCCTTCTGGTTTTTGATTGAAAAAGCTTATACGGGCTCCTGATGATCATTTCATAAAGATGTGGCTTTTCTACAGCATGTTACATGTTATGAGGTGAAATATTACTTTGATTCAGAATGTTATTTAATTGACTCACGATGCTTTATGTCAGAGGAAGTTTCCAGCTTAAAATAGAGTCAATAATCTGCTGCATCCCTGACTATAAAGACCTTCCAGAAAGCATAAAACTGCTCTTTACTTGTAAAAGCTGAAAACCAATTTGCATTGTGTGTTCATCTTTTAAAGAGCCTTTAAAAACACCATTTGCTCAAACTGTAGCAGGACTTTGATACCATAAAACTCCCCCTCGTTCTGCTTGAAAATGCACTTTTTACACGCAAACCCCTGGAAATATACAGGCATGTTTATTTTCACTATCACAATTACAGTCGATATTCTATACATTACTGCTTGCTGGCGTTTGATATAACATTATGTACCATAAACACAAATATTATCGGGCTAGGTAAAGTTATTAAGAAAGTGGAAGTGGTTCTAACACAAAATCTGATAGTGGTTGTTTAAGAAGACTAAATGCTGGATCGAAAGATGCAAAAAAATAAGTTAGTGCAGCTTCTGTTGTTTTGTTTTTGTTGTTTTATTACCCATGCACATTTTTTTATTCTCCCACAGGATGTTTGTTCACATTTAAGGTTTGAAAGAACTTGGAAATTATTTATTGTGACCTCATTTTTTTTTATCATAAAAAACCTACATAAACAGTGGTAGTTTTGATACCACAGAGGCAGCTCCCCAAAGGGGCAGCTCCCCATTTCCAAAGGGGCGGCATAAAAACTCAGAAAAAAAAATATACCGACTGAAATAATTTGGAGAAGCTGAGTATTAACCAACTAGATAAAGTTTTGTGAACAATTCTATCATGGAAATAAGCATAACAAAAATGTAGCTTTGAGAAAACTATTCAGAGAAAAATTTAAAAAGTAAAATGAATCCCTGGGTAGAGGTCCAAGAAAAGTGAAGTCACACTAATAATTACATTTTTTTTGTTTGTGAATGAGTTTTAAATGAGTCTCTAGGTCTTTCTAACAAAGGGAGGCAATCATGCAAAGACCGCCACTGCATATGAACAAAATAACCGATAAAAAAAAATTATTCTCCAGGATCTGTATCACATCCTATGATTTATCAAATTTTCTCAATATAAATTGCTGCATTCTCCAAACACATGCCCTCATCTGATCTCTGCTCACTTCATTACAAAAGAGACAACAAATAGGGTCAGACCCGTCACAGTTGAGGCGACCTATGACCCCTGTTGCGTGTGACTTTTTTATCGGTTTAATCTGCAGCTTCAGCAGCTCTTTTACAGAAAGGCACCACAGAGAACATGTGGTGAATATAAATAAGAAAATTCATAAATACTCAGCTGAAGTGGACCCTTGAGCTGCACAGTGATCTGCACAAAGAACTATTTTAAGTGGCCCTATTTTAAGAATATTAACGACTAGTTCACTTTAAAGAGAAAGCACATTTTTAAGCTCTTTCAGCTCACTTTAAGGTGCGGACAGACAGAAATGGGTTTCTGTGTTGTTATTTCCTGCGCACACCAATATGGGTGAAATCCCCCAATACTACAGTATGTGGGAGAATGTCTTATGGGTCTGATGGAACCAAACTCAGATTAACTTTTTTGGCCACAAAATCCAAAAGGTGGTACATAAAACACTGCAGATCGCCAAGAGAACGTCACCCACAGGGAAACATGTTGGCAGCACTGACCCCAGACTTTGAAATGAAAGTTTTGGAATAATTGAGGGCAAGACGAGACAATCTCAGAGATCTGGCAAACTATTGCTAGGTAAAGTGGGCGAATACCAAAGATGTCTGATTCCTAAAGATTAATCAAATTAGTATTAGTTTTTAGTTTAGTTTTACAGGATAAATATCAGATTATTATTTGGATTGGAAAGGATTCATCAAGGTCTCCGCTACACCAGAACCTGGCATTTTAACAGAAGTGTCCAGCATTTTAGGAGTTTAAATCTAAGTGATTTGATATGAGTCCATCTACACTTTTTGAGGCACATTACTGAGCATGTGTGTATCATCATTACTGATTCAATCTCTTCCTGTTTGGTTTTATTTTTGCAATAAATTCCTCCAGCTTACTTCCTCTGCTGCATCCTCTTTTGTATCTTATTGCATCCGTTCGGTTGTTTCTCTTAACCTAAAACTGTCGTCTTGCTTCTTGCAAGCCGACAAGGTCATACAATGCATTTGCATGTTTGTGCAAACATCCGACCCCACACAAGTATAGCCATAAACCTTCTGGGTCCCCCACTGCTTGGTTTTTATAGTTTGTTTTTGCTTCTAGGGTAGCTGTTTACTGGAGTGCGTGCAAATGGAAGGAGGCCTGCTGATTTCACCAGTGATGGCCCACGCTCTGGTCTCGATGGAGAACCTCGTCTACATCATCACCGTGCCTCTGTCGACCTCCATCATCCTGGCCAACCTGGTCATCATCCTGGGCATCTCATGCAACCGGCAGCTCCACAACACGCCCAACTACTTCTTCCTCAGCCTGCTGGTGGCCGATATGTGCACAGGCGTGGCGCTGCCCTTCATCCCGTTGATGGGTCTGAACCGGGAGCTGAGCTTCAGTTCCTGCCTGGTGGCTCACATCTTCCCGAATTTCCTCTTCTTGGCATTTTTGTCCAACCTGGTGATGGTCCACTATGAGCGCTACATTTGTATCGTCGATCCTCTGCACTACAACACCCTGTGGATGCATCGGCATTTCTCCTTGGCGCTGCTTATAGTGTGGGCACCGCCGCTTTTGTTTGCGTCTCTGCCCGCTTTCGGGTGGAGCAACTGGTCCGGGCCGGATTGGAACGACTGCTGTGAAAGTGCCGTAAAGTTCCCGCCTCTTTCTAACTGTACGGCCAATCTGACGTTGTGCTGCTCTTACAGGAGGGTGTTCCCCAACGCCTTCATCTACTTAGAGGTGTACGGCCTTGTTTTACCAGCCATTCTTCTCATCGCTGGCATGATCGGACGTGTACTGTGGATCACAAGAGGCCAGATGAAGGACATCTGCCGCCTCCATAGAGCGGTGGAGCGAGGAAACCAGGCGTCGGACCAGGAACAGAGGCTGAACTTGCGATATACCCGCTGCTTAGTGGCGGTGTCCCTGACCTTTCTGGCCTGCTGGGTTCCCTACCTTATTTACATGCACGTCTGTATAGCGTTCCTCATCATTGACACCAAGCAGAACTCCATCACTCACATCGTGTTGTCCTGCATCGGCATCGGAAGTATGGCCGTGGTGCCGATGGTCCTCGGTTTGGCCAACAAGCAGTACACGGAACCAGCGTTCAAGCTTCTCCAGAAACTCAGAGACAGGTGGAGGGCACGGGGTTCAGACGAGACTGCAATCTGAAATAATGCTCCTTGGCGCATTAATATTTATCGAGTTTTCTCTGCAAGAATTGGTATCGGAAAGAGTTTGCGGCAGCTTATTTTACAGTGAGTTGAATTATGGTACCGTTAAGATAATATGTCATAGCAAAGGCATCATAAAGTCTTTATAAATGTCAAATAGCGAAGTTATCTCCAGTAGTTCCCTTACCTATAGTAGGAAAATGTCACATGGTCATATGTTATAAAAATAGTCATTGTCAGAGCAGAGGCTAACCACAGCCATTTTTGTTCTCGCTCAAACTAAATTAAACTTAACTTGAACTACAAAACTAGTATAAAGGTTCAAAGAAAAAGCTTTTCAAGTTGCGCACACATGTCCTATAGAAATGTGTTTATTTGGTAAAATGAACCAAAATTTTACACCAAGAAAAACATAACAGCTTTAAGAAAACATATACTGGTTACTGAACAGAAAGTTGTATGTTTTTGGAAAATGGAGAAAAAAAAACAATATTTTATTTGTAACATAATAAAGAACCTGCATGAAAACACTGAAATTACATTTTAATGCTGGCTTTATATTTATTAGCATTGTCCACAGCCACATGTGGATAAATTGCTAAAAAAAATCTGATAAAACGGACGGAGTGGTGAAAGTCTAGTCTTCCACCACTCCTTCTGGATGAATGCCGCCCTGGGTAAGTGCGTCATTCTGCCACCCAGAGCACAACCAAATATGTGCTCACACACCCAACAAAGCCCAGTAAAAATGATATCACTAGAAAATATTCATCTGTTATTTACTGATCTAGAAAGATGGATATGTGAATAGTTTTCAACTATATTTTTTTCCACATAAATATTTCTCAAACCATCAAGTGTCTTTAAAAAACTGCATAATTAAGTCCAATCAATTTTTATTTGTATGTATTTATTTATTTATTATTTATCTTATTTTTTAAATATATAAATGTAAACTAAAAAAATCTATTTTAAAATGTAATATGCTATTTTTTGCTTCTCACATTTCTCGTCATCTGTGGAAGCTCTGACTCCATTAAAACAATAAAATAGTGCAAAATAAACCACAAAAATAAAAAACTGCAATGTAATACAAACTATGGTGGCATCAGCCACCTGTTTTTACAGGATTCCTGCCACAGAGGGGCGCCAAATCCCATTCACTATGCATGTAAATATTTCATTGTCGACCTACTTGATTTTTTTTTCTCCTCTAGTAGAAAATCAGTTTTAAAAACACAACTAAATGTATTTACTTTTCAAAGAACTTAGCTAAATATAATCTGTAAGGGAATCACTATTATTAATAACTTTCAGAAATGTAGAAAGTTCTTCAACTATGCCTTATCATATGCAACATGGTTATGAAAATATAGCTCCAGTTCATTCTGGATTACTTCATTTTGTTTTGTTTCAATTATTAATTCCACACAAATAAATAACCTTTTATTAGGATCCAACTTGAATAATTGTTTCCTTTCTAGTTGAGTAGAAGTTACCAAGGCCCCCTAACCCCACCTTTTAGATGCACCCTTGATTTAAGATGAAGATACGATGCCCTTTCACAATATGAAGCAGTAAAAATAGAAGATGCCCTCTAGGGCACTATAATCTCAGAGAAAAAGGGTTTCAGATGTCTTTTAACCCTTGTGCGTGCGAGGACTGAGGCAAACGTAGAGGTCTATGGAAAATGATACAGGTTTTACATGTGTGGGGTCGGTTGGATCCCATTTTGACATACAAGGGTCAAAGCCTTCAAGTTCCCTCCAGGAGATGATGGTAAAGCAAAGATAACTTGGAAGAAGAAGAAGAAGAAGAAGAAGAAGAAGAAGAAGAAGAAGAAGAAGAAGAAGAAGAAGAGCAGCGGGCCATCTAAGGAAAAAAAACGGAGGGGTCTTGCAAATACTTTTCCTTTTGCATCATAAAAATCTTCCTGTCTTTTTATCAGATGTTTCTTCATTTAGCTTAACATATTTGTGCGTCACCTTAACATTATGCACAAAAAATACACTTATCGCAGGAATGAAGTTTGTTCTGATTTTACTTGAAAGCATTTCTGCACATCCATCCATCCATCCATCCATCCATCCATCCATCCATCCATCCATCCATCTTCTTTACACATTTCTGCACATTTTCGTGTCATAATTAATAACAAACAAGGACAAATTAACAGCGAGGAGAAATTTCTAATATGAAAAACTTAAAATTCAGCAAAGCAAATATGTGTTGTCCGTCGACATCACTGTCCAAACAGAGGTTAGTTTTAAAGAAATGCTTATTTTCACCATCTGAATCTTTATTTTAGAAGGACTATTTCCTCCGTCTTAATTTTGAATACACTGCTGAGTTGTTTAAAAGAAAGAGTGCCACCTACCAGAGCCGTACGTATTCTGGCAATTTTTTTTTTTAATTTGTTGTGTCACATTAATATGAAGAAAATTTTTTCTGTTTTTACAATTTAATTTTTTTTTTAAACAAAAAAATTTTATAACACAAGAACCTTGCGTTGTGCAAGACAAATGTGCTTCACCCGGCAACAGTGTAATATCAAGCTATCTTCTGTATATTTTCTCGTGTGTCGAACTTTAACATCAAATTTTATAGAAACAGCACGTAGCTGCAACTGTATTTATTACCCATGCATCAGTGATGTACAGTGTAGAAGCACAGCTCACAGATGAACATGATGTCAGCATTTTTCGTGCACAACCTCAGTTGAAAAGAGTCATTGATTTTCTCCATCTGTCATTTCTCCTTGCTGACAACGTTTACTCCTACTTCCATCAGCAGTGTTTATCTGTGTTCCGGTATGCAGGCTGTGGAGGAAAGATGGATGCAAGGGCAACCACAAATAAATCTCCAAGGCAAGAGGGGATTTGGCCCAGCAATAAGAGCATGCACGACAAGAAGCTATATCTTTGTATCCAGGTTCCAGATACAAGGATAAAATATTGACTGAATCAACTTGTAACACTGAAATCAACAATGTTGCAAATTGATTAAATCGACTTGCAACATTTATAGTTCTCACAATTTAATTCTGATGCATAGACATCCTCAGAATTAAAGCCGTCTGAGCATTTATTAGCACCCCTATTGATGATATTTAAAAATATATCAGAATAAATTCACCATCTATTCAGTAAAAAAATAATGCAGAACTAAAACGTTTTTAATATCCAACCTTGAATTTAAGTTAACTACTTCAGTGAAGAAACAATTTCACCATAGGGAGTAAGATTTTTTTTTCCCCTTAACTCTTCAAAATGGAAAATACAGAAAATCAAACACTATAAGCCCCTTTACGTTTTAAGCTGACATTTATTCAGTGGGGTAAATATATATATCAATAAAAAAAATTAAAGTGAAACTTTGCTCGAAACAGGGGCAGGACACCTACAGATAAAATAAATAAATATATAAAAATATGTTTAACTCACCTCTGGTGTCTTCCTGTATTGCCGTCCGTCACCTGCCCTCGTGTCACAGGTTCCCGTTGCCCCTTTCCACTTCTTGAAGCCCCTAGCTGCCACAACCTTAGCTAGGAAGTGGGTGGATAACCAGCCGTGGCCCTTAATGAGAGGGTTAAGCGAAAAAACTTTCCTCAAAAGTGTGGAAAAACAACTAAACAGAGCAGTCAACGTTGGAAGTCAATTTTCCCAATTTCACTCAAACATAATTGCGTTTTTTCCGTTTAATTTATCGGCGCGCCTTCATCATTTAGCTTATTTGTTTTCTTAATTTTGATTGGCTAATGAGACGAAGTGGTGCGTTTAAAGGGCAGAATGTGACAATGGACGTTTTAAAATTAATTTATCGTGCGTGTTTTCTCTCTTTTTTAATCTAAAATGCTAAATAATATGCTGTGCCTCCATTTTTGCTAATTGGAACCACGTCCTTTAGTCACCTGACTGCAAAGAACTAAAATGAGATCGGGGTACCAATAATGGTAGCATAATACAGAATTTGTATTTTCTGCATATGGAGGAAAACATTCAGTTGGAGGCAGAGTAAGAGGAAAACAAAGGCCTTAATAACATTAAAAAGCAACCAAGACATCAACTATTGGGGCAATAAGAAGCCCAGCAGTCCAGGGATGCTTTTATTACTCAGTTACATCATGTTCAGGTTATTCCATTGGACTATCTTGTATGTTTCAGGAAGACAGAGGAGAACCGGGAGACGAGGAAGGGGCAATCGGATGAGATTCCTGGGCTAAATGGTGCAGTGTCTCTTTTAGTGATGAGTGTGTTCCATACATGTGTGTGCATGAGGGAAATAAAAAAAACAGACTCAGCATTTGTGGAGGTTAATTTATTAGCACAAAACCCTGAAATCTGATAACTTTAGATTCATTTGAAAGATTTGAGACTCACGTGAGCACAAGAGCCAACAGAGTAGTTCAAAGTTGCAGCATTGCAATGCTGTAGGACAATGTACCAAAACCAGAGCAATATATATATATATATATAAATATATTGTTGAACTTTTAAGTACCAGTCTGAGAACCTTTCCTTATTGTTTTTATCTGCAATTTCTGACTCATACTGGTAAGATGGGAATCAAGCAAACGGAAACAATCCCGTATGCTCGGACCCATAAAGCCATTTATCCTGAAATAAAAACAAACCTTTACACTAGAAGGTTTTTTTGCGTCACAAAGACAAAATCTCAGGGCTCGGGTCATCACTGTCTGAAGGAAATAACACATGGTTCTCCATGAAAGGATGAAAGGAAACACTGAAGCCCCAAAGGCATTGCACATCCCAACAAAAGATAAGAAAAAAAAACCTTTCCAAAACACACGGCTTGACGTAAACCAGTTCAAGCACACATTCAACCTGCCACCAAGCTGCAGTCAGACGTTCACTGCCAGAAAACATGCAAGAGAGAGTACTACTTTTAATTTCATCAGGAGGTTTAAATGGTTCATTATAGCTTCATTTTGGAAATAATTTGTTCACATTTTGCGGATTTGGCTGCAGGAAGTCCCAGAAAAAAAATCAGTCAGTGTACTGGGTGCTTTCGGAGATAAGCTTTCCATATTTCACCTCCACCCGGATCAGCACACGCTTTTTGGAGGGGGTGGGAGATTCCTGTGTACTCGCGGGGTTTGGGGTCTCGTCCGGTTTCGGGACGATGCTGGACTCGACTGTTGGAGGTTTCCCTCGTTTGTCTCGCAGGTGACTTCTTTCGGGCAGGTGGTTTTTCTCTTGCGGGTGTTTCCTCTCTGGGTGAACGTCTGCGTGCAAGTAAGGACTTGGATTGGTTGTTTGCATTTAGTAATCTGAGCGGAAGAGAGGTTTGATTTTAGTGAAGCACAAAACAACAGTGAAGATTGAGATCTGCAGAAATTTGTTACATGCGTGTTATTGTCATATTTGGAAACTGTGGCATCTGTCATTTTTGTCGTTTTCTCTACTTAGTCCTGTGACATCTTCAAAAACAAAAAAAATAAATAAAACGAGCAAGCATTCTAACTGACCTCCAGCTGGATCAAAAAATTTGTAATTTTCTGAACAAAAATTAACTTATAAGTTATAATTATAAAATAATTTTCTTGTTCTTTCAATTTACAATTCCTATGTTTCTTATACAACTTGTGAATTTTTAAGAAAAGGTGCGTTAGGGTGTTAAGGTGTGTTAAGACTGTGTTAGAAGGATGTATAGCATATAAAAATCAAAGAAATTTCTAACAATTATTTTATTGGTCACTAAAGCATTCCAATTCTGCATATTTTTCATTGGTTAGTTTGAGATCACAACATGCAACAAGACAACTCTGAAATGCCACAATTTAGATTTTTCTCTAAAGGTTATTCATGTGTCTGAATGGTAATAAAATGTCTCTCACCTGAACGTTGAAAGTTGTTCATTCTTCATGGAGATAAAGGAGAGGGGAAGACGTTAGTCAAAGCGTTCGCACACTTTAATCTTATTGACACGATCTCACGTTGCAATGTCTGCCGACCCTTACCTCTGCTCCTCGCCCTCTAGCAGCCCACGGTAGGTGGCAATCTCGATGTCCAGAGCCAGTTTGATGTTCAGCAGGTTCTGGTATTCGCGGATCTGGTTGGCCAACTCCTGCTTGTTTGCCTTCAAGGCCTCCTCTAGCTTCTTAATGGTATTTCTGGCCGCCTCCATGTTCTCGTCGCCATCTGTTCTTGCTTTGTCAATGTCGTTTTTCAAGGACTCTTCCTTAATGTGGCAAAAAAGCAACGGATATCAGCAGGACGGTCAGAGTGTGTGTAAAGGGGTTACTGTCTACCGGGTTCTTACCTTTCTTTTCAGACTGTCCAATTCAGCAGTCAGCCTCTGGATTTGGCGCAAGAGGTCAGAGATGTCCCTCTTTTGGTCACGGACTTCCTGCTCCTTCTGCTGTGAACTTTGCTCCAAGGACTCAATCTGAAAGTTGGGAAAAGTTTGAAGCATTTACTTGCACTGTTATGAAAGGACTGGATCTGTTTTATTTCATCCTCACCTTTCTCTGGTTCCAGTGCTCCGCCTCATCCCTGGCGCGAGTGGCATATGTGGCGTACTGCGCCTCTACGGTCTTGACGTAGTCATCCATGTCCAGAGACCGTTTGGCGGACTTGGGAAGGGTGACTGTTTCGTTCTTGATCATCGACTGCAGCTCCTTGATCTCCTGCAAGGTGTTGAGGAGGTAAAAACAGTTATGATGAGTTTTCAACCTTTTTAAATGTATCTAATGTTCAGTGAGTAAGTAAGTTAATAGTTTTCTGTTACCTCGTCGTAGCCATCCCTGAGGAACTCCAGTTTTCTGTTCAGATCCTCCAGATCCAGAACCTTGTTTACCAAATCCAGATGTCCTTCATCTACGTTCTGTTGCACACATATAATTTAAATTGTAAGTGGAAAAAAATAATGTAAAAATGGAACATTTCATAACAATGAAACATGTTTAGCGGTTTTCATTCCCCCAAAAGCAGAATATTGTGGTATTACCTTTTTGGCAACAACAAACTCAGTCTCCAGCTCAGTTCTCTGTTCTAGTACATCCTCATAGCTGCAAGCAAGAGAGAATAAAAGGTAAAGACATGACACTGCAGGAAACACAGGTATGTTGGAGTCATCCACAATTTCAAACATGGACACCATCTGTGAGCTGCTTACATCTTCTTGGTGTCATCCACCTCCTTCGAGATGTCTTCAAGCTCATTCTTCAGTTTTTCCTGGTCGTTCTTCAGGTTGTCAATCTTCTCCTGCAGTTTGTTCTCCACCTGCCTGACGATGGCGTCCACGTTCCCGCTGTAGTCCTCCTGACCCTTCAGGATTTCCAGCTTCTTCTCCAGTTTCATTTTCTCATCCTCCAGTTCCTTCACCTAAGAAAAAGGAAGAACAAGAGATGTTCACTGGATATAAAAAAGTAAAAGTCATTTGTAGTAATTGAGGCAAATAGTAACTTTGCATTTGTTGCACTTTCAGTGTCTGCGATGTGTCCGATATCTCATTTCTGGGAGGGAAACAGCACCTTAAAGATTTGTAAGGAATGTCATAGCACACTATCGCTAATTTTAAGGTTCGTCTGTGTTTTCTTTCAATTTTCCCCTCATTTTTCCAGTTTTACACTGAATTGGGCCCATTCCACTAATTTACAACAAGATGGCGCTCTTGTTTGCCACACACAATAGGAAACCGAGGAGAGTGAGTCACTTTTCATGGCCTCAGGTGCTAATTTTACGGTATTATTATGTTTGAACTGTTAAATGTTGATGTTATTATGTTATTATTAGGTCTCATTATGTGTTTTTGTATTTTTTTTTCTTTTACCTGAATACTTAAAATTTCAAAGTAAGCTTAATGAAAATGAGAAAAAGCGTGTCTTTCTTTACCATATTGTATCCACTACAATAATTAGGCAAATCTTTTTAAAGCACTACAAGTTACACACACACACACACGCACACACAAAGCCTCCTTTCTTAGATTAGAAGTACTTTTTAAAATGACCTTTAAACTGTTGAACAAGATTTTCATTCAGCCAGCGTTACTGTAATGTTTTCTTTTTCTCTAATCTTGCATGTATGCAAGCTGAGAATCATCAAAATTAACAAACGCGAACGCTTAAAAAAGTCAGTCTGAGTGTAATTAATCTATTTAAATTAACAAATAATACAGCACTGCGAAAAATTAAGAGACCCCTGCACTGAACCCCATTAAAAAATTCATCCCACCAAATATTGATTTATGAACTCTTTTTGAGTTAAAACATTAGAACCGTTTCTAAATTAATATTAACTTGTTTTCTTTGCATTAGTTTAGGTCTGAAAGCACTGCATCTTTTTTGTTATTTTGTCCATTCCTTGTTTTTTGCAAATAAATAAAAAAAATTTTGTTTGGAATTTCAGAGACATGTTGTCAGCAGCTCATAGAACAAAATAGCAATATTCATTTTACTTCTATGCCTATAAAAAGTAAAATCAGAGAAACTGATCATTTTAAGTGGTTTCTTAATATTTTTCCACAGCCTATATATAAAAATAAATAAATAAATGAATAAATAAAATTGTACAGACCTTGTCGATCAACTGGACAAACTTGTCGTTGAGGTCAACCAAGATTTTCTTCTCCGCGGTTTTCCCCTTTGAGTCGAGCTTTGGGGTGGCCACGCTCATTTTGGGCTTTGTTTCTCTGGGTTCTGAGGTCTTGCTGCTGTAATCACTTCGTTTTGACATGGTGCTGAACCTTGGAGACTGACTGAGCAGATGAACTGAGATCCTACCTCGCATCACCTTTATAAAGTTGTAGGATGCACCTCCCCAACAACTTTGCAAGTGTCCAATCAAAACAGAACATGTGCCAAATTACCAGAGAAGTCGACATGAAATACTTGAATTTCAGCACTGAACCTGTTTGTCCAAGAGTGAGGAGGCAGAGTCCTTAATGTGGGCGGATAAGAAGGCAGAGAGGAGCTATAAAACTCAGCCCCCTTCCTTTCCATGCAGGAGTAGCCTTACCCATCATCGTTCAGCCAGTTCTCTGTCATCCATCATCAGCAAACATGTTTCGCAACAGCAGCGCCAGCATGTATGGAGGGGCCGGCGGGAGGGGCGCTAAGGCGTCCGTGTCCAGCATTGAGGGACTCCGCAACGTCCTCCACAACAAAATCGAGAATGACTCCGCTCCGGCCATTCCCACCACCGCTCCGGTCACTGCTTCCCAGCCCAATGGCAGTCCCGCCCACGTCTCTCTCCCAGAGAACAAGCAGGAGCTGCAGGGCCTGAACAACCGCCTGAAGAACTACCTGGACAAGGTGCAGCAGCTGAAGGAGGACAACGGCAAGCTGCAGAAGGAGATCGATGACATTCTGGCCAAGAGGAAGGCTCCTGAGATCAGAGACTGGGATAAAATCCAGAAACCACAGGATGATCTCGACAAGGAGGTGGGTTAAGATAAACATTAAATATTCTTGTCTGTCTTCTTCTTCATTATCATCATCTTCTCTTTCTTATTATATGTTTAGATCAAGAATCTCACCTTGGAAAATGCCAAGCTGTTGCTCCAGATTGACAACAACAAGCTGGCCCTGGAGGACTTCAATAACAAGTGAGCTGAAACTCTTGTCTTATGGTTATTTGCTCAGTCAGAATTTACATCACATCCATACTGGAAGGAAAATAGATTTCCACCTTTATTTCAACTCATCTTTGCAGCATTGCATGGGTGCCGCTGGTCCCATAAGTCCAATGATCATTTGTTGATGGGTAGGTCCCCAGTATAGGGCAAACAAAAAAACAAAAAAAACAAAAAAAAAAACAAGAGAAGCTCATTTTGTTTCCAAGTAAGACCATGAAAGTCCTCTAAGCCTTACGACTTCTTGGCAAGGGGCAAAGAGTGAAAAGTTTCTAGTGGCTCATTTGACGTGTTGCACTTGTGATGATGTCTCCGATCTCCCTTAACAGGTTGGACGATGAGTCAAGGATGAAGAAGGAGTTAGAAAAAGACATAGACACCCTGAAAAAGGACATCGAGGAGACCAAGCAAACCCGAGATCAGCTGCAGAAGGAGATGGAACTGGTGGAGGATGAGGTGAAACGCCTTGAGACTGACCACAAGAAGGTAAGGCTAAGTTTGCTTGGATCTGCAGTGTTATTTTTGATACTTGTTTAACTCTTAAGCACACGGTTGTTGTAGGAAGTTGACAACCTTTGTGAGAAGATCAAGAACTCAGAGGTGAAGGTGGAGATTGACTCCCAGAACTCCAACCTGGCCGACATTGTCAAAAACATACGGATCCATTACCAAAAACAGGCTGACAAGAACATGAAGGAGACAGAGGAATGGTACAAGGAGAAGGTTCGAAAATGGAAACCGGGCTGCTGATTTCCGCCCGAGCTCATCTGATTGTCTCACCATGTTTGTTCCTCCCATTCTAGTTTGACAACATCCAGGTGAAGGAGGCCCACAACAACGAGGCTTTGGAGTCCGGAAAGTCAGAGTACAACAAACTGCTGAAGGAGAAGAAAAGCCTGCAAATGCAGATTCAGGCTAGCCTCAGCACGGTTTGTAAAAACTCCCACACAAGCCCAACAAGAACGCGCTTTCTGGTTCTTCAGACCTTTCACAATGGTTCCTAATAAATTTGGCCAAAAATAATAAGATACGAGCAGCAAGGTTTTACAAAAATGCTAGCTTTAGTCGTTTTTATGGACTATCTGCAAAAGTAATTCCTCCAAAAGGATCTAAGTCCTGTACATTAGATCTAACAAATCACACTTTTCTGCTTCCAGATCAAGGCTTTGGAGGACAATCTGAACAAAGTCCAGGCTGAGAACAACTACCGACTGGTCCCCGTCAACAACATCATCGTCAGCCTGGAGGCTGAGCTGAAGGAAGTGAGGGCTCAGGTGGAACAGAAGGTGGAGAGCTACAAAAAGCTGCTGTGCCTCAAAATGAAGCTGGAGAAAGAAATCCAAGAGTACGACAACCTGATGGGCATAACAGCTGACAAAGAGAGGTGAGGATGCTCCTCCGCTCCTTTTCTGCTTACCTTTAGCATTTCCTTCTTGTCGCTCTTAGTTTGTTTTAATGGACAAAAACTCCTACCAGAATAAAGGGTAAGCCAGTTAAATATAATACTTGGTGCATTTTTTATCCTCTTCTTCTCTGACAGCTTGGAGCTTAATATAAGGGACGCATTGTCACAGGGTAAGTTCTGGATTTGCCTCCTAGGACAGTGCTAAAAACCCAAACATGAAGGCAGATCTCCCGAGCAACCCACTAACCCTCTCACCAAAGCAGACATGGGTCAACAACTCACCAGACGGATGCTATCGGTTCACTCTTGCAATCTGATTGGCTGACTTCCAACAGGAAGAAACAAACAAACGCAAAAATGTGACCCTTGTTCTCCCACACGACATGTGTAAGCAGTTTGGTTGATGCCGTGGAGAGATTGATGAACAGCAGATATGCTCTTATGGTCAAATGAAAGACGACATGCGTAACTCTAAATGGCAGTAAAGCAATTTTTCTTTAAAATAATAATAATAAATTTTATTTGTAACGCACCTTATATTTCAAAGAAATCTCAAAGTGCTACAGAGACTAAAAAAAAAATAAATAAATAAATTGTAGAGCTTACAGTAATGCTACGTTTATGGCTATAAAAGAAAAACATTCATACCTTCCATGTCTGTTGTGCCTTGGGGCAAGTTGCCTGTCTCTCCACTGTTTGACGCCACAGTTTACACCAGTTATTAAGGAAGTGCTCAGTTAAACATGAATGCCTCACACCGCTTTTTGTATAACAAAAAGTTTAAGAAGTGCGCTTAAAGGCTTTCAGAAGAGATCCTGAGTCTTTGATGCCATTAAGGGCACTTCCACTATTTTTAACTGTTAATACTACTAACTGCAGCAAATTGCCGTCGTCTTCTAAATGCGTAACCACAACCTGATTCTACTAAAAATAAAAATAAAAAACTAGAAAAATTAAAAGTCTCACCGCATTCAAACCCAAATCAAGCTCATGACGAACTAGCTTCTGATTTAGCGCTTTTTGCAAAATCCGGATGAAGGGCAAAAGGAACACCTGCACACGGTGCGAGGAGGGAAGCCCTGTAAAACATGTCCTGTTTCTGTTCACAGAACAACAGAGTCCTAACAATCAGGACAAGGAAGGGATGAAAGAGGTCCTGGTGGATGATGGCCACGTCCCCATAACCCAATCCCAAGCATCCAACATTCAATCGGCGGCTGCGGATTCTGGTAACCTCGACAAGGAACCTAAGAAGCCTAAGAAACCCAGCAGCCAGAAAAAATCCAAAAAGAAGCAAAAGAAGGCTAAGAAAAATTCCTCCTCCTCTTCTTCATCCTCCTCTTCTTCTTCTTCTTCTTCCTCCTCCTCCTCCTCATCTTCCTCCTCTGAGTCTGACAACGAAGAAGAAAAGGACACGCCTGAAGTGCTTGTGGAAGATTGATGTTTTAAAATCGGTGCTCTTATCCGTTTTGTTTCTCTCACTCAGTAAAAGAAAAATGATTGGTACTGTTAAAGCCGCATAATAGGTATGGGGGGTTCTTCAAACGTGTCTTCTATGGTGTGAGCAAAAATAAAGATGTTTTCGATGCAGAAACAGACTCTTTTGATTTGTGTTGGTGTCAATAATTCTTACAAGTGACCATAAATGACAAAGAGGAAAAGTAGTTGACATTTTCCTAATATTATCCAAATAATGTACCCTTTATGACTATGTAACACCCAAAAATGGCTTTCATATGCCAAGTAAGCTAAGAGGTGGCCAAATAAATATGAGACATAAGCAAAGTTACTTGTTAATTTGTGAGAAATTTAAACTATTCGCCTTTTAAGATTTTAATTTGTCACTCCTAAATATTTAAAATGATCAAAACAAATCTCAGCACCAGGAGAAGACAACCTGAAAAAATAAAAAAAGTAGTTTTTAGTTTTGATAATTAAGCCTTCCAAATACAACCCTTCACCCTCTTAAATCTACAAACAATTGGGATTAATTTCAACTTTCAGATGGCTGAATTCAATTTAACAAGCCACACAGAGACCTGACCAAAGGACCGATAAGATGAATAAGGGTAGAGATCTCAAAAAGCATCACATCATGCCTCAATTTGAAAATCTGACAACAAATGATGAAAAACAATCGTCATCAGTCTGAAAAAAGTCATTTCTAAGGCTTTGGTATGCCAGTGAATCTCCAGGAGAAATGGAGAAAACATGGAACATTGGTGAACCAAA
Source organism: Poecilia latipinna (assembly GCF_001443285.1). Classification (NCBI taxonomy): domain Eukaryota; kingdom Metazoa; phylum Chordata; class Actinopteri; order Cyprinodontiformes; family Poeciliidae; genus Poecilia; species Poecilia latipinna. Next base: position 48,371 of record NW_015113245.1, on the reverse strand, counting down.
ATCACTCCAAGAAAGTATCCATAACTCATCCAGGAGGTCACAAAAGAACCCAGAGCAACATCCAAACAGTGGTGGAGAAAGTACTCAAAAAATGTACGTAAGTAAAGGTACAAATACACAGACAAAAATGTACTCAAGTAAAAGTAAAAGTACCACATTAACATTTGTACTTAAGAAAAAGTAAAAAAGTACTGGTTTTAAAAATACTTAAGTATTAAAAGTAAAAGTACTTGCTGAATGCATTACCTAATCGCTAATACAATATCATTAAGTGAACCAATCATATTTAATTTTAATACATCAGAAATGTGTCATTTTAATGAACAATGCCACAGGTAAAGCATGTTTTTATTGTGTTTACTCTCTGTAACATAGTTTTAGACTTACTGATTCTATGCATCATAATTTCAGGGATGGAAACATCTTGTCTCCTGTCCTAACATAGCATGAACTTCACTTTTTTTGCCACTAGTGGCTTTTATTTTGAAAGAAATCCAACAGAAAGGGGATGGAAAGAAGGTGGGTGGGGTAGAACATGCAACCAAGGAGCCAGTAGCAGAGTTGTAGTCAAGACCACAAACCCAAGACCAAGTCAAGACCAGCACCCGGCGCTGCGTGACACAAAAAAATAAAGTTTTACCTTCAAA